>NC_133658.1:597088455-597391729 GCF_037893015.1 Macrotis lagotis | reverse complement strand
TATGTTTAAGTTTAAATGCTTACTGAGAATCCTGATTCACTTTAGTGTGGGAATTGGACTGGGGATCTTTCTCTAGCACTTAGTTCACACAGAATTAATTTTCCCTTCTATCCATTATTCAAAGCCATTATCAAAACTAGTTTTCCTCTAAGGTATAGTCCTGAAATTTCAAAACCAGTGCAATGAGAGTATACAAGAATCTATTAAGCAGTCAAATTATATCATTTACACAATCATTTTCTTCACAGAACTTTTCCAGTCTGAAATTCCCCACAGTCTGAACATGGATTTTATGAAACAGTCTGGAAAAAAAGAAATATAATATTCTTCCAAATTATAGTTCAGTACCTGCCTATAGAACAGCACCATCTAAGAAATGAGATATTATAATTACCACAAAAAAGTCCCTGGTACTATGTCAGTTATAATCTGTAGATTGAATTTCTACCCAAATCAAAGAAGAGGAGAGAGAAGACTGCTCTAGCTTCTCAAGAACTAGAGAATATGCTGTCAGGCTGGAACATATATAGAAAGAGGGCAAGGTTAGGTAGAACCAAAAGTTTAACTAGTCAAGAGGGGTCTGAAAGATACTGTTGGTTGGGCACCCAAAGATTTTTATTCTGGGAAGTTTTAAAAAGGATTAGTTAGTCAAAATGTTTATAAAATTGGGAAACTAATAAGACCAGCCGTAGAGAATGTGGTTCAGTGTAAAGTCTAGTGAATTTGACAGAGATCCTGAGTTTAAAAGTTATTTTATTACCTGTACAAAATTGATTAATCCAATCTCTATTATCTCAGTCTCTATTTGTTGATATATAGAAATGAAGGGTTAGAAAGTAAGACTTCTAGGGTCCTATTCTATAGGTATAAAGACATGAAAGCAGAGTACAAGAAGGAATTTAACTGCTCTCCCAACATTATCCTACAAACAACTTTAAAATAATGTCTCAGATAAAATTCTAGAATCTCAAAGACCAGAAAATGTAAAGGTGAAATTTTTTTTTCTGGTCTCAGACTAAGGAGATCAGTAGAAGAGGTCCATGACACCAGGGGTAGTCAGAATGGAGGCTGTGATAACATCAATATCAGGCTTTATAAGCAGCTGCAAGAACAGCAGCAACAGCTCTCAATTCACAAATGGTAAGAAAGCAAAACAACTGGTAATAAAGAGATCATAGGAGACCTTTTGCTGACAATAATTGTAAGACCCGATTGCATTTTTTAATCTCAGTTCTAGCTCAAAATTCCAGGGATGAAAACAAACAACCAGACTAGCACTTGTGACCCCAGTGGGAACAGGGGCACTGACCTCAGTTCCAGGATAGAGAACAGTGCCTGTGACCACTCACAAGGCCAAAGAGTCATAGTTCAAGAGGAGTTCTAATACTTGTGGTTGCAGGGAAACAAGGTCCCTTCCTCGGTAAAAGCAAGAGCATAGGCTAGGAAATCACTGACCACCACTTTCCTTAGATCATACCACCTTGTTAGCACCAAAACCAGATTCTCCAAAATGAGGTCTGAAAACAAAAGCACAAAACCTTAAAGTTTATTAAAACCCAACTTAAATAAAAAAAATTAAAAGTCAATGAATAACTCAGGGAAAGAGAGTAAATAAAAAAAAACAAATGACTTTTAAAAAGCTACTATAATGATAGGAAAGATCAAGCAAACTAAGAAGAGGACATCAATACCAAAAGAGGTTGGAAACTAGCCCAATAAGAATATCTAGAAAAGTTCAAAAGTATTTTAAAGTTCAAATAACAGAGAAGAAAAATTAGGAAGAGAAATGAAAACAATGCAAGAAAACTGAGAATAGTCAATAGTTTAATAAAAAAGGAATAAATACTAAAGAGAAAAAAAAAACCTTAGTGACCAAATATAAAAAAGGTCACAAAAACTCACCAAAGACAAGAACTCAAAATGTAAAATTTGTCAAAGGAAAAGAGAGGTACAAATGCTCATTTAAGAAAATAATTCCTTAAAAATTAGAATTGGGCATCTGAAATTAAATGATTCTGTTAAATATCAAGGAAACGATAAAACAAATCAGAAGAAATGTGAAATATCTCATCAGAAAAATAACTGATCTAGAAAGTGGATTGAGGAGAGATAATTTCAGTATTATTAGATTATCTCAATTTATTGTCATTCTTATTTAGTTGTTTCAGCCATGTATAACTTTTCCTGACCTCAATAAAATTTTCTTAGCAATGATATTGGATTGGTTTGCCACTTCCTTCTCCAGCACATTTTTACAGATACGTAAACTAAGACAAATAAGGATAAGTGATTTGCCCAGGATCACATGAGTCTAAGGTCAGAATTGAATTCAGTTTTTTTTCCTGATTCCAGGTCTGGAATTCTATCTAACTTATTATGGACGACTGGAAAATCATGATCAAAAGGAATGTTGAGATTATTTTTTCAAAAAAATCATCAAGGAAAACTTTCCTGATATCATGGAATCAGAGTAAAATAGAAATTGAAAAAAAATCCACTTATCTCCTGAAAGAGATCCCAAACTGAAAATTCCCAGAAATATTCTCCCACCTCTTTTAATAGTGGCAAATAATTAGAAATTTAGGAGAGTTCCACCAATTGGCTAAAAACATTGTGGTATATGATAGTGATGAAATACTATTATTCTTTAAGAAATGATGATGCAGGATGGTTTTAGAAAACCTGGAAATAAATAACAAATGAACTTCTTAAAAGTGAAGTTGGCAGAACTAGGAGAACATGGTACATTGTTATAGTGATATAACAATATTGACTGTGAATGACTTAGCTATTCTGATAAATACAATGATTTAAGACAAATCTGAAGGATGCATGATGTAAAATGCTATTCACTTCCAGAAAATGAAGTGATAGAGTCTGAATACAAACTGAAATATATATTTTCCCTACTTTTCCTTTTGTTTTTTGAAAAATGACCAATATGGAACCAAGTTGTGCATGATTTCATACATATGATTGATATCTTATTTCTAGCCTTCTCAATTGGTGGATGAGTGATAGAAGGGAGAGAGAATTCAGAAATCAAAAATGTTTTAAGAGGAATGTTAAAATTAATAATGACTATTATTCAAATGTCCCATTCTAGCTCTAAAGCTATAAAGTCAGAGAAAATATGTTCCTATCCTAAGTAGAGGCTGTCTATTTTCTGTGAGTTATTTTTTTCAAATAGTTTGTATCATTTACTGTATGGGACAATTAACTATCTGATATATATATATATATATATATATATATACACACATACACACATGCCACATGTATGTATGCGTATATATACATATATATGCACAGACATAGAGACAGAGACAGACAGACACTCAGAGAGACAGATAGTTACAAGTTTTAAGTACAACTTGCTTGTGTTATATACATATATATGTGTGTGTGTGTGTGTATATATATATATATATATGCAAAAAATAGCCCTTCTAGGAAGTTCCCCACATTGAAATTTTTAGAGATGAATGGACCCTTAAAGTTTTCTAAACCAATCTTGTTATTTTGTAAATAAGAGAATTTAGGTTTAGATTTGTAAAATCAAAATTTTACTAGCTGAAATGATTGAATTGGCCATGAAAAAGTCAGGTAAAAAGAAGTGTGAAGAAAAGGTAGAGGTGAGATCTCAGGAGGTTATAATAGCACAATTGAGAAATTGTGTTTAATGCAAGAGGTGCTCTATTTAGCCTATAGGACCCTGAAACTATTTACTCAATAGCTTTTTTTTGTTATTTAATCATTTTTCATTGTGTTTAATTCTTTTTTGATCCCTTCTGGTATTTTCTTGGCAATGATACTAGAGTGATTTACCATTTCCTTCATCAACTCATTTTACAGATGAGGAAAATGAGGCAAAAAAGATTATGAAACTTGCCCAGGATCACACTGTTAGTAAATATATGAGGTTGGATGTGAACTCAAGTCTTTCTGACTCTAGGTCCAACTTTATTCACTTTGTCCTCTAAGCCACTTAGCTAACATATTACCATATTACTTTTACTGTCTTATAAGTAATTTAGGTCTATCTGCATAACCCTGTAATATAGATTTAAAGGACTCTACCTGATCACTGGGCAAATAACTTCCTTGTCTATATTCTTTGGCAAAGGTGCCTTAAAGAGACAGATGGAGAAACACACAGGGGATTACAAATATTTAAGGGCTCAGAATGAAGGATCATAGTGCATTCCTTTCCATTTACTACTGAAATATTGATCATGGGGCCTAATCAAGCCCAAAGTCACCCAATCTTTTAGTGGTACTGCCTAGATTAGAATGTTGGTTTTCTGAATGCCCAGTTCCATTGTACATATTTTTTATATCCTATTATATCAAGCAAAAATAATCCTCATAAAAGTTTGAATAAAAAATAAATAAACATAGCAGTAACAGTAAAGACTAGTTCTCATACTAGATGACATAAATAAATATGATATAATGTGACAGAAATATACAAGTTAGACTTGTTAAGTATGTACAGTAGGTTAAAAAATCAATGAAGAAGTCTCAGGTAAATGAGGAACACTGTGGAAAGTTTTTTTTAAAATATTGAGGAGTCAACAAAAGCTAAAATAGCATCTTTAATTTGAACCACAAACCACAATATATCTCTTGACACCCATCCCAGTTTAAAGTCTTACCTCTTTTAATTGTTACTTTAAGTTTATGAGAAGCCCTGAATATCAATTTCTATAGTATTATTCTGTGCCTTAGGTTATAGTCAGACACCATTGCTGTTTAAACTACTTTGAACATAACAGTATTCACTCAGATCCATTCAGTTGTGAAAATGGTAGCAATAATGATAATGATGATTATGTCCATGATGATGAAGAGGATTGCAGTAGTAGTGCTGATAATGTTAATGATTAGTACCACTAAGCAGATCAGGAAATTTATGCCTTTCAAGAAAGTCAACAATATTTTTCTTCTGAGGGTTACAAGAACCTTCAGACATTTGGATGATGTCATCTCAATTTCAATCAGTTGACTACTCTGATTTTAAAACTCATCAATATCATAGTATCTTTTCATTCATACCACTACTAACCAAGTTTAGATTTTTATCATCTCTTGCTCAGATTATTACAATTGCTTCCTAATTAATCTCCCTGATACCACCCTTTCTTTTAGCCAATTCATCTTCCACATATGATGCATTATTATTATTCAGTATAGATTTGGCAATGCCATACTCCCACACCATAAGCTTCAGTGACTTCCTACTAAATCTAAAATAAAATTTCTTCCATTTGGGGCTTAGAGCACTTCATAGTTTGGCTCTAATCTGTCTTTCCATAATGATTAGACATTACTTTCTCTCATGTACTCTAAAATCCAGTCATGCTGGCCTACCTAATGTTCCTAGTATATGACATCCCACCTTCTACTCTCATGACTTTACAATGCCTGGAATGATCCTCCTTCTCACCTCTGCATCTTACAACCCCTTACTCCCTTCACTACTCATTAAAAGGCCATCGCTTTTAAGAGACCCTTTCTGATTGTCTCAATTGATAATGCTTAATCAAATCATATTGCATTTGTTTTGCAGATACTTTAAATATATTTTATCTGTGAACATAGTGCTACTTCCTTCCTTTTTTTCCTATTTAAAAGAAATTTCTTGGGGGCAGGATCTATTTTGTTTTTGCATTAGTGTCCCCCTATTGAAACCCATTAATAATCACTCAATAAATACTTGTTTTTCCTCAATTCCTTACAATTCCTAGTACAAGTCTCAGACTTGGTGTTAATTATTTCTCTACTAAGAGAATCAGTAAAGAATTAGTGGGAATACCTCAATACCACAAAACTGTTTTTTAAAATATTTGGCTGCACTGAAACTCTTAATTTTTGCTTAACATGTATTTTCTTAAAATGTATATGTTGTCTTCACTGACCAAACATTTACACAAATGCTTTCTCCAGCTGGGGAAATATTTCCTAACACATTTGTCCTCTCCAAAGAGTCAACAACAGATGTTTTACTCAATAGATGAAATAGTTTTGTTTGAGTGCATATATATATATATATATATATATATATATATATATATATACACAAATGCGTGGCATATGTATAATGTACAATATACATAGAAATGTTGGGATATGATCATATTGATCAGAAATACATCTTTTGAAGGATCTTTCTATTTCTGTACATTTAGTCCCCATGTCATTCATCTATTTATCCACCTATCCATTCATTCACTCATTTTTTTCCCACAAATATTTATTGGAAGCAGTTTTGCATATAATTTTACTTTGGAAGACATTTAAAAGGAGACAAAGAAATATGTCATAACATCTTTTCTAGTTGTTCCTTTAAGAACTGATGTAGAGTAGTTAAGAACTGATGTACACAGGAGAATTGGACCACTGTGATATTACTCTGAAGGCATTGTTCCCTATATTTTGAACCTATTCTCTAATTTTCTTCATCTCCAGATTTTTTTCATTAGCTGCTTGAATTCCCATCTTCTCTTTATTTTTCCTTTTTGATTTGGCTTCTTTCTAGGACCTAAGTCAATTATTCCCCCAATTTGGATTCTACTCACATGGTTTCAAGCTTCTCTTCAGCTTTTTTTTGGGGGGGTGGATATTTTCTAACCATTCCCTAGAATATGAGACCTTATCCTTCCCTCCCTCTCTTCAAATTGCAGTATCATAAATCTTTGAATAGGAAAAGTTTATAAGTTTATATATCCACTCATTCCATTCCCCCCTTATAGAATAGGTTTTATTTAGTATTTCAAAATCCAAAACAGATACCTAACCTACAGTTAAAAATTAAAACTCTCCACCTTCCCAAAGATACCGATAAACTTCTTTCAATTTATATTACTTAATGTGAATTAGGCTTCTTAGGAAGTCGATCAATCATTCTCCCTGGTAGGGAATTACATTTTCCAGAGAAAAGTGTGTAATTGCTGACTTTTAGCTTCAAGTTCAGAATTTCAAAGTTCACTAGCCTCCCAACACCAGTGGACGGTAAGATACAATTTTGATATCACAGCTCTGGATTTTACTGTTTCTCACTGACTGTGAGGTCCACATTCTTCTAGTGTCGTTGTGATCACCTCCTTCTTCCTCTGTTCTCTAGTCTCTGTCTCACTTTATCTCTCTGTTTTTGTCTCTATGCAGAGCCAATGTTCTTTCCACCTTACCTTTCTCAAGCTTATTCCACTGTCTATAAGCCTTCCCCTCCCTGTCTTTACCTGTGTCAAGACTCATTCTGATAACATCTTGTAAAACTATGCTGTTCTCTGATGGGGATACATATAGTGCTTGTGCAATTTGATGTCTTTGCCTCTTCTACTCATAGTCTTCCTATTTGTTCAAATCCAAAAGCAGATATTCTTAAACATGTATTCTGAAACATCCTTTTGAATGAAGAAAAAGAGGTTTCAGTCGTTAAGTTGCACAGTAAAGAGAAATTCTGATTTATAATCTAATCTTGCTTTAGACAATAGATGCATGACACTGGCCTCTTTCCACTTTATCATATAGTTTAAAAAGTACATATGTGGGGAGGGCACTAGGTGGCAGCCCTGGAGTCAGGAGGACCTGAGTTCAAATCTAGCTTCAGACACTTAATAATTGTCTAGCTGCGTGACCTTAGGCAAGTCACTCTTAACCCAAATGTCTTAAATAAATAAAATTTAAAAAACTAACAAACAAAAAAGTAATCATGGAGGCAAAATATTGTAAACTGGAGGATTCAGAAAATACTTCTTGAAAAAGAAAAACACTCATTTAAATTGGTTGTTCAAGGAACTTGAGATTTGAGGAGTTGATGACAAGGAGAGGAGCCCAAGAATAGGTGATAATTAGTACAAATGCTTAGACCATGATTACAAGTCCAATATTCTTCTTAAGCAAAAACTATGCCTCCTATCTACATAATCTCTTCTGCATCCATTTGATGAACTTTAAGGTTGATCCCTTCAACCTTCTTTGCTCCCTCCCAATTTTTTGAATTTATTTTTTTAATTTTTCAAACAAAAAATATAAGAAACAAAGCATAATCATGTTCAGCCAAACATGGGAGATTAATAATATAAAATATGAAGTTTTCATTTTAAGAATGCCTATATTATAAATATAACTCATGTTCAAAATTGCCCATCTTTTCTTTGGTTCCTTGTAGGTTTTCTTGTGTTCTCTACTGTGCATAGTTTACTTTTTTTCACTGTCCACCAGAAAGGCTATAATTAAGCATGTATATATACTTAAACAGAAATAAATGCACACTAATGCATACAGAAATATTCACATGCACACATATACTCATATACTCACATATACACAAATATATATATATATATATAAATACACACATACATGATACATATACATATACGCATTCATAGATATCTATATATTTGGGTTTTGTATACATTAGAGAAGAGGTCACCAGCCCTGGAGTCCTGGGTGGGGTAGGGTAAAAATGAAAACATTATGTAGATAAGTAGTGAGATTATATATTTAAATAGTAATGAGGTTAGGTTATAAATGAGGTTAATTCATACATACAAGACATACACATACAATATGTATGTATATATACACAGAGTATGAATCTAAAAATTTAATAATTCTCTACTTAAGTATTGTTCTGTCAATTACATTCAATTCTATTTATTTGGATACTTGGACACTAAGTATTATGTGGGGGTTGGCAAAGGTGGGAAAGAATGAGAGATGATGTTTCTGAGTGCTAGATTGGGAAAGATTGTTTAAATAATAAATCAAAAGGCATTTGTTTTGTGCCTATAATATGCCGAACTTTATGAGTGACAAATAAAAAAGCTACATGACTACTGCTCTTGAGCAACCAATATTCAAGACAGATTGATCAGGCACATATATCAACAATTAAAAGAATATATATAATCAAATGTTAGAGAAGTTATGCTCCAGAGTACAGGTGACATTAGAAAGGAACAGAATTAGAGAGGCACTCAGTGAATTTTGTTTTCAAAAATCCACTTGAATTTGGAAGAATGATCTGTCAAGGAGTTAAAGAGTAGATAGCAACACTATAAGGTAGACTGCAGAGGTCCCAAATACAAATAAGTAATGCAAATAAGGTGTAAATCATCCTGTCACTTTCCCAAAGTATCTCCCTAAGATAAGAAATAGAAATGATTTTTATTCTTTCACATTTTTTCAACTATTTGCTAATTTACCTATGGATGCCAGTAGAGACTCTTTCAAAGTAATAGGCAAATGCTTTGGGACCAAGGACTAAGACATTTCACTTTGAGTACCAATAAGTTCACACCAAAACTAAAGAAATGTTCTCATTCACACATCAGAAAGATGCTATTTATGCTCCAACTCTCTTTTGGAATGAACCACTAAGAGCTACTTTTATTTTTATTTATTTCTTCATTTATTAATTATTCATGAATTAATTTATTCTTATTTATTTGTTTATTCATTCACTTATTTGTTTGTTTGTTTAATGCCAAGTCTTATAAGCTCATTTTAGGTGTATTTCAGAAGAAATAATACTGGATTTGGATTAAGAGGAATCGAGTTCCAGACCCAGCTTGATCATGTATCATGATCCTGGAAATTCATTTAACTTCAAGTTGCTTTTATGTAAAATGAGAATAATACTTTAGGTTACTTATAAAGTAAACTTTAACTCAAAGTTATATGCAATCTTATTTTTGTTCCTATGAATTATAGTACTTTAATATTTAATTATTATAGTTTTGAAATACTCTTACTCAAATTACTATCACTGACATAATAGTAGTTTGTTAGAGTGGATTTTTATTATATCTAAGGGCACTACTGTAAGTGTCCTTAAAATAATAAAAATGCAGATGATATAGGTAACTCATAGGAGAATGGAGAAATGGATGGTAGTTAAGTGTAGGCTAATATATAATCAGCATCATAGATTAGAAGGAATCATTCTGCAAAATTGAGATAATAATCTATAATGGC
Organism: Macrotis lagotis; assembly: GCF_037893015.1. NCBI lineage: Eukaryota > Metazoa > Chordata > Mammalia > Peramelemorphia > Peramelidae > Macrotis > Macrotis lagotis. The sequence continues at coordinate 597,381,742 of NC_133658.1, read as the reverse complement.
ACCTTCTTCCCAAGGTTGAGAGTATACATAAGTAAAATGTTTTGAAAATCAAATATCATCTTAAGCTTTTAAGTTTTAAGAGTTTAAAACTGCATTAACCTTTTGGGACACCCTATGAAAATGCTAGTTATTATTACTATTACTGCAACTACAATTACGACTTTTACAATGATAATGATGATGATGATGATGATGACTGCTATAACCATGACTAATAATACTACTGCTATCTTAAAATATAATTGCCTAATTTTACAGATGAGGGACATATGTGTTAAGTACCTTGCCTGGGTTCACTGTCTGTGATGTGATTTGAACCAAGAAATTTATGATCCATTCCCAACATTCTATTTGGTATGCCTGATAGTGACTTCCATCTGTGAAATGGAATGAAAGATATCATTAAAGTGATATATGATTGATAAAAAGGTGAGAAAATAATATAGAGATTAAAGAGACAGAGGAAGGTTTTCACTATCTTAGGCAGATTCCCTAAAGAGGTTTATAGGCAATATTTACATTGAAATAGGAAAATACATGGGTGGGTTATAATTGACACTAAGAGAGTCTTATTTTATCAGTGACAAAAATGACTTGAACAACTTAGAATATTTCAAATTAACCTGGGGTATCTTCTGTGTAGAAAAACTTGATATGTGAGTATAATCTACCAATTAAGACCAAAGTATTATGTGCATCATATAGGCTTAGAGAATTGCCAAAGGCTCTGGGGGATTAAGTAACCAGCTGAAAGCCATGTAGCTAGTATATGTCAGAGACAAGATTAAGGTCAAAGTCTTCTTTACTCATAAGAATATCTTGCTCCAGGCCCCTAAGCATCCCATCTCATGTTTTTGTTGCTACCTACAGACAGAGTAAATTACTGTTTATATGCTGAAATTTTAAAATTTCTTTTTAAAAAGAAATTCTTGAGAGCCAAGATGGCAACATGAGGACAGGATTTCCTAGATGTTCTCTTGCAAGATATTCCCAAAAACCCCTTAAAATAATGACTGTAATTAAATTTTATAAGGCAGAACATACAGAAAGACCCAGTGAAGCAATTCTCCAGCCCAAGGTAACTTGAAGATCCATGGGAAGGCTCTGGTAGTGCAGCCAGTGTCTTACCACAACAGGGTGAATGAACTCCAATATTGCAGGAAGAGCCCATGGGGCTCTTGGGTCACTGGGGATGCCAGCTCATGGTAGCAGAAGCAGTTTCCAGACTTCCCAACCCAGGGAACACCAAGGTCATCCAGGAAACCTCTGCCAGAGTGATTGCAGAGCCCAAGTCAGTGTGGACATCAGCTCAACCCCATCTGGGAAGTAGAAGCAGGCCCTCAGAGTCACCAACCAGGGAGCCACCCAGCAGTTGCTTCCAAAGTGCTCAGCCCACAGAAGGTAAGAGGGTGGGGAAGACTGTTGAAGTCCCTCTGCTATCTCTCAGACAGTACTTTTGTACTTTGATCATATTCAGATCCAGGTCTGGGCCCCCATACTGTCATAGCAGAACAGGGACTCTCCTCACAACTCCAGGACAGAGGGGAATGCTTAGGGTCATCCACAGACCAGAGCACAGAACAGGAGAGCAGTCAGAGCCTCTCATAAGACCTTGAAGGACCTGAGGTCCTTGCTGGGGTGCCCCAATCACACTCATAAGCTCAGAAAGCACCTCAAAACCAGGTCACAGGCTGGGGAAAGGTATAAGCAGGAAAAAAGAATCTGAACGTGGACAATTACTTTGGTTCCATAGAGGATCAGATCACACACCCAGAAGATGACAAAGTCCAAAGTTCTGTAATCCAAAGCCTCCAAGAAAAATTGGAATTGATCTTAGGCTATGGAAGAGCTCAAAAAACAGATTTTGAAAATTAAGTAAGGGAGTTAGAGGAAAAATTGCGAAGAGAAATGAGAGCAATGCAGAAAAAACATGAAAACCTGAAAATCAAGTAAGTAGTTTGGTCAAGGAGATACAAAAAATGCCAAAGAAATCACGTTTAAAACTAGTTTAGATCAAATGGGGAAAGTAGTCCAAAAGGTTAATGTAAAGAGAAGAATGCCTTAAAAAACAGAATTGACCAAATGGAATATGAAATAAGAAATTTCTCTGAAGAAAATAAGTTTTTCAAATGTAGAATGGTGCTAAGGGAAGCTGATGACCTTGCAAGGAATTAAGAAAAAATAAAACAAAATAAAAGAATGAAAAACTAGAAGAAAATGTGAAAAATAACTAACCTGGAAAACAGATTCAGAAGAGACAATTTGAAAATTATTGAAAGTCAGGATCAGGAAAAGAGTCTTAAGTTCATGTTTAAGGGGAAAATTGTCCTATAATCCTAGAAACTGAGGGTAAGATAGAAATTGATGGAATACACTGATCTCCTCTTGAAAGAGATAAAAAAAAATAATTCCCAAGAATGTTTCAGCCAAACCAGAACTCCTGAGTCAAAGAGAAAATATTACAATCAGCCAGAAAGAAACAATTCAAATATTGTGGCACAGTCAGGATTACACAGGACTTAGCAGTGTCTACATTAAGGGTTCATAGGGCTTGGAATATAACATTCCAAAAGAGGTTGGAATGCCACTGGGAATCAACTACCAGTAAAACAGAACATCCTCTTCCAGGAGAAAAGATGGACATTCAATGAAATAGGGAAATTTCAAAATTTGTTGTTGAAATGACCAGAGCTGGACATAAGGTTTGATTACCAAATACAGGATTCAGGTGAGAAAGGATGGTCAAGAAAGGTAAATTATAAGTAATTTAATGAAGAACTGCTTGTATTCCTGCATAGGAAGATGATGCTGATAACTCATCTGAAACATCTCATTTAATAAAATAGTTAGGAAGAGCATATTTAGACAAGACATAGGAAAGAGCTAAATATAATGGTTATAAATCATATATACATATATAATCATACATACATATATATATATGTGTGTGTGTAAAATACCAATGGAATCAATGTGTAAAAATGGAATATACTGGGAGATAGGGAAAGGAGAAGTAGCAAGGCTAAAATATTTCATGTAAAAGAGTCAAGAAAAAACTTCTTCAATAGAATGAAAGGGGGAAGGTGAGGGGGGGAATGAGCAAACCTTCATTTGCATCAGAAATGTCTCAGAAAGCAAACACATACACACTTAATAGGGTATAGAAATCTATCTTACCCTAGAGGAAAAAGGAAGGGAAGGGGATGGGAGAAAGGGGACTGGGAGAGGAGAAGGCTGTAGATAATACAGGAGAGGGTAGATCTTGGGAGAGGGTAGTTAGATAAAACACACTTTTGTAATTTTTTTGCAGGGTGGTAGGATTTGGGTGGCCTGCCCAGGACCAAAAGTTTGAATGGTTTTTGGGTTTCTAGTGTGGGAGTCGGGCTTGGGTTCTCCTGGCCCTGGGCCTGTGCTCTGTCTACTGTGACACTAAGTTGCCCCATAACACACTTCTGAGGAGGGACAAAGTAAAAGGAGAGAGAAAATAGAATAAATGGGAGTAGGGAGGAATGAATGGAAGGAAATACAATCAGCAATAGCAACTGTGAGAAAAAGTACAGAAACAACTTCTATGACGGACTTATGATAAAGAGTGTGATCCAGCCAAGAGAAAGAATTGATGGTAACTGATGGTATCTGAACACAGATTGAAGTACATTTTTTTCTCTTTTTTCACTGTATTTTTCGCTAGGTTTTTCTTTTTTTATGGGGGAAGGGGTGATTGTGTTGACTTTTACAACAATTCTATTTTAGTAATGTGTAAGTAAATGAATAAAAAATTTAAAAAAAGTTCTCCTCCACCTTTACCCTCCCCATATTTGCCCATTAGACACTCACTGCTTAGATACTCAAAACTGCTCTCCACTAGTAACTTCTTTTAGAATCAATCTTGCAAATTTTCAAAATTGTTACCCAGTGTCAGTTAAACTGAATCTAATTGTAAAGGAAGAACTAGCTACACATAACTTAAAAGATATGGATCACTCAAATTATTTGAGAAAGGTCTGATTTTAAGGTCTTAACAAAGCACTGAAAATTAGTTTCTCATAGCAATTTTTTTTTAAAATGGAAAGACTCTAAGGAGCTGAAGACATTGAAGACAAAATTCCAAATTGCTAATTCAAGTGTAGAAAAGATGACTAAAAATGAAGTTTTAGTAGTGCTTCAAGATCCAATAAATAGCTATAAGGAACTTTAAAAATCACACATCCTAACCTACTACATAATTCAGCATCCTTTATAGTCGATTTGATTTAATTTTGCTTGGATAGATTTGTATACTAAAGTTTCCTTAAGGTGCTTGTTAAAATCTCCACAGAACAGTTCTTCTGAATTCCATAATTTTATTTTTTTAATTTATTTTTATTTTCAGTTCTAATTTGTCTCCTTCCTTCCACCTACCCCCCATCCATTAGTAAAGAGATAGATATTATAACTATTATGCATATGAAGTTATACAAAACATGCTTCCACAGTAATAATGGTCCCAAAAAAGACAAAATAAACAACTGGGGAAAAAAACTAGCTCAGTTTATACTGTGAATCCATCAGTTTCTCTTTTTCCCCACAGTTGCTATTGCTGATCCCTCTATTCATTGCTCCCCACTCCCATTTATACTTTCTCTTTCCTTTTACTTTGTCCCTCTAATAACATATCTCAAGCTCTTTGAAGTTTTAGTGGATCATTATACTGATTAGAATAAATGTGTTTCATTTTTGGTTATCTATTGAATATTACTGCTTTTATTTAGATTTTCTTGGATCTGTTCACAGAACTGATAACAATTCATATAAATATTCCATGTTTTTTCTGAAATCATCATAATTTCTTAGAGTACAATACTATTCCATCATATTCATAAATCATAACTTTTCCATTTAATAGGCATAACCCCAATCTCCAAGTTTTGTCACAAAATTTACTATCTCTCTATCTCTATAAGCACACACATACATATACATACACATACCCACACATGTATTCACACAAACATATAAAGCCACACTCACCAACATATATAGACATATGCACAATTTTATTGTATATGTATATATGTATATATATATGTACATATATATGTATATATATACATACACACACACATACACACACACACACAACACACACACACACTCAGGCATAAAATGTGCTTTCTTTTTTTTCCTTTGGTTTCCTTGGGTTAGAGACCTAGCAATGATATTCCTGAGTCAAAGGAAAGTTTAGATATAGTTCCAAATTGTTCATCAAAAAAGGTTGAACTATTACCTAGCTGTGTGTCCTTGGGCAAGTCACTTAACCCCATTTGCCTTACAAAAAATCCTAAAAAAAAGGTTCAACTAATTAATGCTTCCACCAAAATCAGAATACCTTGATTACTACAACTGCATTATTTTTTGTTTTCCATTTTTTTCATCTAAGCCAATCTGAATTTATTAATTATTAATTTTTAGACCATATTTTCATATTATTGATAGTTTTGAAATCTTCCTCTGACAACTGCCTTTTATATCTGCTGAACACACAGTAATTGGAAAATGATTCCATTTTAAGTTTTTTTTTCATTTTTCTACTTTTCCTCTTTCTTTGGCTGCAATGATATTTTTTGTCCAAAAACTTTTAAAGTTTTGTAATTAAAATTATCCATTTTACCTCTTTTGAATCACTTCTGTCTTGCTTGATCAGGAATTCATTCCCTATTCATAAAATTGACAATTTCTTTCATGTTTCCCTAATTTATTTAAGATATGTCCTATAACTAAATGATGTACCAATTGAATTTAATTTGGTATATAGTGTGAGATATTAGTACATACCTAATTATTGCCAGACTACTTTCCAGTTTTCCCAGAAGTTTTTTTATAAATATTCAGTCCTTGACTCAAAAGTTTAGGTCTTTGAGTTTATCAAACATTAAACTACTATGATTATTTACTCAAAATTTTATGTTATGGTCTTATATTATGTTCTATTATGATCTTATGTTAGGGTCTTAACAAATCACTGAAAATTAAGTGGGTTATCGTATCATTTGCAAAACAAGATAGTTTTGTTTCTTCATTGTCTATGTTTTTTCCTTCAACTTTTTTCTTGCTTTATTTTATTGTTATTATATAATGAAGAATATGGAAAAATCATGGTGATAATGGATATATATGCTTCATCTCTGAACCTATTAGGGAGATGTCTAGTTTATCCCCAATATAAGAAATCTTTGCTCTCCATTTTGTAAAATTAATACCTGTCATTTTAAGAAAGGTCTTATTCACCCCTAATTTTCTAGAGACTTTAATAGAAATTAAACTTATATTTTATCCAAAGATTGCTGCGCATATATTGCTACAACATAGGAATTTTGTCATTTTTGCTATTGAAATGGTCAGTCAAAACCTAACAGAAATCATATGATTATCTCAATAGATGCCAAAAAAGCCTTTGACAAAATACAGCACCCATTCCTACTAAAAACACTAGAGTGCATAGGAATATATGGATTGTTCCTTAGAACGATTAGCAGTATCTATTTGAAATATTCAACAAGCATTATATGCAGTGGAGATAAGCTAGAAGCATTCCCAATAAGATCAGTGGTAAAGCAGGGACGCCCCTTACCATCACTACTAATGAATATTGAAAGCTTCACCTGAATCCTGCATTTGAAGATCAAACTTTCTGTTCAGCTCTGGTTGTTTCAACAGGAACAATTGAAATTCTCCTGGTTCATTGAAAGTCCACCTTTTCCCCTAGAAGAAGATGTTCAGCTTTGCTCAGTCATTGATTCTTGGTTGCATTCTGAGCTCTTTTGCCTTCTGGAATATTATATTCCAAGCCCTATGAATCCTTAATGTAGTTGCTGATAAGTCCTGTGTGATCCTGACTGCAGCTCAACAATATTTGGATTGTGTCCTTCTGACTATTTGTAATATTTTCTCTTTGATTTGGGAGTTCTGGAATTTGACTATAATATTTCTGGGGGTTGTTTTCTTTTTTTGGATGTCTTTCTGGGGGGGAGATTGGTGGATTCTCTCAATTTCTATTTTGCCCTCTGCTTCTAGGTTATCTGTGCAATTTTCCTGTAGGCATTATTTAAAAACAAGGTCTTTTCCTGCTCACAATTTTCAGGTATTACAATAATTTTTAAATTATCTTTCTTGAATCTGTTTTCCAGATCCATTGTTTTTTTTTTTTTTTAGTTTTTTTGGCAAGGCAAACGGGGTTAAGTGGCTTGCCCAAGGCCACACAGCTAGGTAATTATTAAGTGTCTGAGACTGGATTTGAACACAGGTACTCCTGACTCCAAGGCTGGTGCTTTATCCACTACGCCACCTAGCTGCCCCGCCATTGTTTTTTCAGTCAGGTGTTTTACATTTTCTTGTAAATTTTCATTGTTTTGGTGTTAAAGTATTGTGTCTTGACTTCTTGTAAAGTCAACAGCTTCCTTTAGCTTCATTCTATGTCTGAAGAATTTGTTTTCTTCAGAGAGCTTTATTATCTCTTTTTCAATCTGACCAATTCTGCTTTTTGAAGCATTCTTCAATAACTTTTTGAACTCTTTTATCTATTTGACTTATGCTGATTTTTAGCATGTTATTTTCTTCAGCAATTTTTTGGATCTCCTTAACTAAGCTGCTGACTTCTTTTTCATGTTTTTCCTGCTTATCCTTCATTTCTTTTCCCAATTTTTCTTCTATCTCCCTTACTTGATTTTCGAAATCTTTTTTGACCTCTATCATAGCCTTAACCCAATTTCCATTTTTCTTGGAATCTTTAGATGCAGAAACTTGTACTTCCTCATCTTCAGATTGTGTATTTTGATCCTTCTTGGGATCATAGACAATGTATTTCTCAATGGTGTTCCTCTTTTTACTTTGTTTACTCATTTCCCCAGCCTGTGCCTGGTTTTGGAGTGCTTTCTGAGCTTTTGAGTATTATTGGGACCCCACCCCCATCCCCCTGCACAATGATCTCAGTGTGTGAAGCTTTTGTCTTCCCTCCTGGTCTGTGAATGACCACAAGAGCACCCTTCTGCTATGGGACTGAGGTAGGGGGTGGGCCTTGCTGTTCTATGGAGGGGCCTAGTCTGTGATTAGGATCTGAATGTGTTCAAAGCCCCAGAGTCCTGTTCCAGCTACAGAGGACAGAATTCTGAAATCTCTCTCCACTCTCCTACCTTTAGTAGGCTGAGCACTCAAGGCTCAGTTGCCTGGGGGCTCCTGCTTACCAGCTCTGCTGGCTTCTGTTTCCTGGATCTGGGTTGCCCAGCTACCACTACTCTCTGAATGTCTTGAGAGCTGGGCTTCATGTGCTCCCTCTGGCAGAGGTCCTCCACTCATCTTCCAAGTTGTGCTCAGTGCTCCCTAGGGTGTAGGTCACGAAACTGCCCCTACTGCTGTAAGCCTCAGCTCCCAGGCACCCTGGGGCTGCATCTGGGAGGTGGAAGTTCCTTCACTCTAATGGGCCACCCCTGGGGCTGCATCTGGGAGGTGGAAGTTCCTTCACTCTAATGGGCCACCCCTCTATCCCTGTGGAGCTTAGCCTTTCCACTATTTTCAAGGTTACCTTGGACTGGAAAACTGCCTCACTGGATCCCTCTATGGGTTCTGTCTCTTGAAAATTTAGTTAGAGTCATAATTTTATGATTTTTGAAATATTATAGAGAGAGCATTTAAGAGAGTCTCTTCTCCTGTCACCATCTTACCTCCACCCCCCCTTAATGGTTTCTTATAGAACAATAGTATGCCATAGTATTCATGTACCATAATTTGTTTAGCCATTCCCCAATGATGAACCTCCCCTCAATTTCTTCTCAATCTTTATTAATCAATCTGTCCTTAAGTAGCTCTCTCTCTCTCTCCAGAAGAAGTTTAATCTAGTGAATTAATTACAGTCTGTAATATATGTGAACTTTGAAGGCCTTGATGATCTTCTGTAGACGTGTGATTGAAAGTCTGTAGCCTTTTCTAACTCTAAGGTCAGTTTGTGAATTTTTCCTCTTAAAGAACCCTCATCTTTGGGCTCTTTCCCTGATGACAGCATATATGTCCTCATCATTACTATCACTTTTTGTTTTCTAAGTCATTCAGAATTTTGTTAAGTTGCATACAGGCATGTGTTGACAGAACTTTGAAAAATGCTGATGTCACTCCATCATGTTCATTCCATTACTTTATGATGAAATTCTATTTACACTTTTTAGTTAGACAGAACAAGTTCCAATAAATTATTTCACTTTTAACTAAGTATATCTTTTTTTCTTTCTCCTAGACCACCCTTACAATTTTCAGAATAAAGCCAATCTGCCTGAACATTATTTATATTCATTGATTATAACTTCCGTACAGGTTGAAGGCATTAGAATTCTGTAAGGACACTTGATTCTTTGCTTTCAAATATGTACTACTGTCATTGTAGATTTCTCTAACTGTTCAAATAACTTTATTTTTCTGTTTTCTTGACTCTTGTCAAATTTTTCATATTTTTTATTAAAATCTTGCCTTTTCTCTCCCCACCGCCCAATAAATACTTCCAAGTTAACTGTTCCATTTAAGAATCATTCCCCACCATCAACATTTCTTCATAAATAATAAAGTTATTATTTCCAAATTTTTATATTCTATTGTTAATGGTATCCATTTTTGAGTAAGTTTTACTACTTTCTCTACTAAGTTAATTTAATTTTTAAATTATTTTCTTTTTATTTTAGTTCTTTTTTTCTTATTTAATCTAAGTATTTATGTAGTCTCTTTGAGAGAATCTATTTCTTTGAGTCCTTACTTCTAATATTTGGACATCTTTAGAGCTATAATATTTTTTTCTCCTTTGGTTTACTCTTCTCCCTTTTAGCTTCTGAATTGAGGCTCCAGTCCTTTTCCTCATGTGACATATTTGTGTTAATCTGTATCTCCAAGAGTTAGGTTTACACAGGGAATTTGAAGTCCAGAAATCTAAACTTTCATGGTCCTTTTTGGTATCCCTAGACATAAAGCTATGGATATTGGAGCATAGTCCTTTTGCACTATACTCCATGTGCTACTCCCTGAGAATAAAGACCATCCTCCTGCTTTCTTATTCTTCTATACTTTTTTTGAGTAAAACCCTTCTGTAGCCTTGAGACATAAAGCCCTGCAGGCTAAATATGTCTCTCATCCAATCTGGTCTTGAGGAGACCTTTATTTGACTGGGTTAGTATAGGCCATACCCATTTCCTATTTTCTGTATATTTCCAGTAGTTTTTTTTTATTCTGTTTAGTATTGAAAGTAATCAGTTTCTGCCATTTTTAATTGAATTTCTTCCTCTAAGTATCAGGCTAATGCCACTTGATCATTGTTTTGGCCCTGATTGATTCAAAGTGAATGTAAATAGCCATTGTTCTTATTTTTGCCAGAAACCCTTAGGGTCTTCCCCACCCAGATGGATTTCTTTTTTTGGGGGAAAGTATTCATTCTTGGTCTCTTCTCCTTATCTCCCTCTTACCTAATCTTAATGACTGAATGGGTTTTTGCCTCAGTCAAACTGTGATCTGGGAAAGACCTATATTTTAAAAGGCCAAGGCCTCCCACTGCATCCAAGGCCATCTCTACTCATCCTGATACTTAACTGATCACTGGATCCAGATAACTCAGGAATAGAAAGTGAGGCTAGTGACTTTGCACATAATTCCCTCATTCAAATGCAATTCACTTGCATTTCTTGGCATAATTTTTACAATTTATTATTCTACCATTACATAATAGGGTTTCTAGTTCCTTCATCATCCTAGTCATATTTTAGGGAACACATACTAGTTAGTTAACAACCCTCTTAAAATATGGTGCAGAGAATGGAGAATGGGACTCTGAGATTGGTTTTATAATTGTAGAATTATGAGACTAATACTTCCCATTATCTGAAGAATAGTACATTAATGCAAATTAAAGCCCTAAAGTTTTGCCAGATAATTATGACATTGGATAACACTCAGCTTGTGGTCAACTATTCTCCCCAAATATTTTTTAAATGTGAACTTCTAACATAACAGGTTTTTATTTCTTCTATATTGTATAAATGATTTTTTTTTTAATCCAAGTAGAAGACTTCAAATTTATCCCTTCAAAAATTTCATCTTCTTTATTTGTGTTCATTATTTTACCATTTTGGGACTCTTTCAAAATTTGATTTATGAAGAAATAAAAGGGATTTTTAAAATACAAATCATTATGCCCTTTATTTCTTCATAAATCATCAAATAAAATATTGAATAGGACAGGGATGTTATAAGGAAACATTGAATGGTTGAACTCTAGAAAAGCATGGAATGAATTAGTACAATGCTGAGCAAAGGTAGCAGAACCAAGAGAACATTGCATACATTAACATTATGAGTTGCTCAACCTTGATGGATGCAGCTCCCCTCAGCAGTTCAGAGAGCTAGGACAACCCTATTAGACCAGGATGCATCCACAGAAAGAAAAACAAAACAAAACAAAAACCCTACAGAATCTGAATGAACATTACATTCACTTTTTGAATATTTCTCTTAGGTATTTTTTTCCATTTCATGATTTTCTTTCTTTTCCTTTAATCCTAATTCTTCATATCAAAAATTACTAATCTGTAAACATGTTAAACACAAATGTATATGTACAACATTAATCTGACTATTCACTGCAAGAGGAGGGAGGAAGGAAATTATGCAGCCTAAAAATATGGATATGCATGTGGATGAATGTTGAAAAATTTTCATAACATGTAATTGGAAAAATAAAATATCAATTAAGGAAAAGAGGAATATATTATCATCCTGTTTGCAGCAGCTCAGTATTGCCTCTACAACAAAGTATAATCTCCTTTGTTTAACATTTGAAGTCATTCACAGGCTGGTTCCAGCCTGTCATTCCAGACTGCTTATACTTTATTCTTCTGCATGCAATTTATATCCTAAGTAGTCTGATCCCAAGCTGTCCTCCATGCTCTAATTTCTCTATTCATGTCCTTGTGCAGATAATCCTGTGTCCCCATTAACAATAACTTTGTGTTTAACAATCAAACATTTTGGTTTTAGTTGTCTGTATGTGTGTAATATTTTCCCAATAGAAATTTTTTTCAATCCCATAAACATTTACCAAGTGCCTATTTGTCATGAGGTAGTACTTCAGAATTGTTTTAATTTGTATTTCTTCAATCAATAGTGATGTAGAAATATTTTTTTGAATAAGGCTTATAGATAGCTTTTGATTACATCACCTGAAACCTGTTCATATCTTTTGATCATTTATCAATTGTAAACGGTTCTTAATTATATAAATTTGATTGAGGTGTCTATATGTTTGACAAAAGGAGCATTTCTCAGTGAAACTTGTACATTTTTTCAGTTATTAATATTAATTTTATTTCCCTCCAATCTATTTGCCCCATTTATTCTATACTGTCTTTCCTTTAAGCCTCTCCTCAAAAGTGTTTTGTTTCTGACTACCTCCTCTGCAAATCTGTCCTCCCCTCTTCACCCATTCTTCTCTTATTCTCTTTCCTTCCTACTCTCTTGTGGGTCAAGATAGAACTCTATGCCCAATTGATATTCCCTCTTTGAGTCAGTTCTGATGAGAATAAGGTTCACTTGCTCCCTCTTACCTCCCCCTTTCCCCTTCATTGTAAAAGCTTTTTCTTTATTTATTTTTATAGGGTTTTGCAAGGCAAAACTTGCTGGCTTAGGAATCAGAACAATATTCCTGTCACTGAAAGAGTTAGGCAGAGTTCCATCTTCACCTATTTTACCAAAGAGTTTATATAGAATTGGAAATAATTGTTCCCTAAATGTTTGATAGAATTCACTTGTGAATCCATCTGGCCCTAGAGATTTTTTTCTTAGGGAGATTAATAATGGTTTGTTGAATTTCTTTTTTTGAGATAGGGTTATTTAGGAATTTAATTTCCTCTTAATTTAACCTAGACAACTTAAATTTTTCTAAATATTCAACCATTCACTGTTGATTATCAAATTTAGTGATATACAGTTAAACAAAATAATTCTGAAATATCATTTCAATTTCTTCCTCATTGGTGGTGAGGTCACTTTTTTCTCATTTATGACACTAGCAATTTGATTTTCTTCTTTGTTTTTTAAATCAAATGAACCAGAGGTTTATCAATTTTTTTGATTTTTTTTCATAAAAGCAGCTCTTTGTTTTATTGCTTAGTTAAATAGTTTTCCTGCTTTCAATTTTATTAATTTCTCCTTTAAATTTTAGAATTTCTAATTTGGTATTTAGTTGGATTTTTTAATTTTTTCTTTCTCTAATTTTTTTAGTTGCAAGTTTAGTTCATTGTTTTCCTCTTTCTTTAATTTATTTGTGTAAGCATTTAAAGATGTAATATATCCCCTAACAACTGCCTTGGCTATATCCCATAAGTTTTGCTTTTTTGTTTTGTTATTGCCATTATCTAGGATGAAATCATTAATTCTTTCTGTAATTTGTTGTTTGATTCACTCATCCTTTCTTTTTTGTAAGGCAATGGGGTTAAGTGACTTGCCCAAGGCCACACAGCTAAGTAATGAATAAGTGTCTGAGGCTGGATTTGAACTCAGGTACTCCTGACTCCAGGGCCAGTGCTCCATCTACTGTGCCACTTAGCTGCCCCCCACTCACTCTTTAAAATGAGGTTATTTAGTTTCCAATTAGTTTTAAGTCTATCTCTCCATGGCCCATTTTTGCATATGAATTTTATTTTATTATGATCTGAGAAGGATGTAGTCAATAATGATTCCTTTCTGCATTTGATTTTCAGGTTTTTATGCCCCAGTACATTGTCAATTTTTGTGTAAGTGCCATGTACTGCAGAAAAAAGCTATCTTCCCTTCTATCACCATTCAGTTTCCTCCATAAGTCTATCATATCTAAATTTTCTAGCAATCTAGTTACCTTCTTAACTCTTCTTTCTTGTTTATTTTATGATTCGATTTATCTAAATCTGAAAGTGGTAGGTTGAGGTCTCCCACTTGTAGAGTTTTGCTGTCCATGTCTTCGTGTAGTTCTTTCAGCTTCTCCTCTAAGAATCTGGAAGCTCCCCCATTTGGTGCATGTATATTCAGTATTGAAATCACTTTATTATCTACGGTACCTTTTAGGAGGATGTAGTTTCCTTCCTTATCTATTTTAATGCTAGCTATTTTTGCATCTGCTTTATCTGAGATAAGGATTGCTATTCTGCCTTTTTCACTTAAGCTGAAGCAAAATATATTTTGTTCCAACCTTTTACCTTTACTCTATATGTATCTCTCTGCTTCAAATGAGTTTCTTGTAAGCAGTATGTTGTAGTATTCTGGTTTTTAATCCAGTCTCCTGTTCATTTATATTTTAAAGGGGAGTTCATCCCACTCACATTCAGTACTATAATTTCTAATTTTTTATTGTCCTCCATGTTTTCTTCCCTCTGTTTGTGTTTTCCCCTTTTTTTCCCTTTATCTGTATTTCCCAGTATTTTGTTTCTGAATACTGCCACCTTCAGTGTGTTTCCACACTTCACCTTTCTTTCCCCTTTCCCTTTCCCCTTTTTCCTTCCCTTCCTTCTGTTAGTTCCCTTTTTTCTCTCCTATCCCTGTCTCCATCCCCCCCTCTCTTTTTCCCCTCTTAATACTTGAAAAGTAAGATTTTTTTAAATTAACTGAGTGTGTGTGCAAGTTAACTTTAAGCCAAGTTTAATGAGAAGAAAATTCAGGTGTATCTCATCTCCTCCCTTCCTCCCCCCCCCCTTTTTTTTGCAAGGCAATGGGGTTAAGTGGCTTGTCCAAGGCCACACAGCTAGGTAATTACTAAGTGTCTGAGGCCGGATTTGAACTCAGGTACTCCTGACTCCAGGGCCAGTGCTCTATCCACTGTGCCACCCAAACACCCCCTTCCCCTTTATTACAATAGGTCTTTAGTACTTCTTAATGTAATGATATTTACCACATTTAATCCCCTCCCTCCTCCCATCTCCTTCTGGTACCCCATTTTAAGTAAAAAAGTGTTTTTAAATCATTCTAAGTCATAGAAAATACTGAGTATCCATCACTTCCGGTTAAGTATATTTTCTCTAATAGAGTTATAATTCTTGAGAGTAATTAGATTCTTTCTCCACGTAGGGATATAGCCATTTTCATACCATTGGGTAGCAGTCTCATGGCTAAATTCTGAGTGTTCATCACATTTGGCTAACTATATTCTCTTTTATAGAGTTACAGTTATCAAGAGTTATGAGAATCTTTTTCCCATGCTGGGATATAGCCAGTTTCATCTTATTGGATAGCAGTATTTTTTTCTTTACCTCCTGCTTTTTTTTAACCTTTTAATGTGACTTTTGAACCTCCTCTTTGATGTCCAAATTTTCTATGTATCTCTGGTTTTTTCATCAGGAATTGTTAAATTTCGTTAAATTTCCACCATCTTTTCTGCTGGAAGAGAAGGCTCAGCTTTGCTGGACAGTGGATGCTTGGCTGCATTGCAAGCTTCCTTGCTCTTTAGAACATCTCATTCTAAGCCCTTAGATCCCTTAATGTTGATGCAGCCAGGTCCTACATAATCATCAATGTGACTCATTGGTATTTAAATTTTTTCTTTCTTGCTGCTTGCAAGATTTTCTCTTTTATCTAAAAGTTCTGGAATTTGGCCACAACATTCCTTGGTATTTTCATTTTAGTATCTCTTTCCAGAGGGGATTGCTGTATTCTTTCAATAACTGTTTTGCCCTCTGGTTCCATGATATCTGGGCAATTTTCCATCACTAAATCCTGGAATATCATGTCTAGGCTTTTTTTTTCTCTTCAATTTTTTCAGGAAGACCAATACTTCTCAGGTTATCCCTTCTCAATCTATTCTTGAGGTCAGTGATTTTGCTGATGAGGTATTTTACATTTTCTTCTATTTGTTTTATATCTTGGGTTTTGTTTAACAGACTCTTTCTGTCTCATAAAGTCAATAGTTTCCACCAACTCCATTCTTAGTTTTAGAGAAGAATTTTCTTCACATACCTTTTGCAACTTGTTTTCCAATTGGTCAATTCTATTTTTGAAAGAGTTTTTCATTTGACCAATTGAGGTTTTGAAAGAATTATTTTCTTTTTGCATTTGTCTAATTGTAATTTCTAATGATTTGTTTTCCTTTTGTAATGTGTTAATTTTCTCTCCCAAATATTCCAATTGATTTTTAATCTCCTTTCTTATTTCTTCAAGGAAGTCTTTCTGTGCTGGATAGAAGGTCATATTCTCCTCGGAGGTCCTAGGTCTCTCTGAATTAGTGTCTTTTCCTTCCAAGAATTTTTCTATAGATCCTCCTTTGCACTGGCCTTGCTTCATTATCCTTAAACCTTGTGTTGGGAAGGTGCTGGTTAGCAGGGGTTTGGTGGCAGGATCCCTAGAGGCTTTACTCACTGAATGTAATATCTCCAGCTGGCCAGTAGGTTTTGTTCCCTGAGTGCAATGTATCCAGCTAACAAGTAGTGGTGCTAGAGGTTTTGCTCTCTGAGTGTAATATCCTCAGTCAGACAGTAGGGTTTTCTGGTTGTTTTCTCTGGAGTGTCTGTGACCTTGATTCCTCTACCTTGGCCTAGAGGGAGTGGTTGAGGCTGTTAAATACTTTTGTCTTTAATCAGCAGTGGGCTACACCCTTGGGTGAGGTGATCACTCTCTCTATTGTCATTTGAGGTGGTTCTGCTCTTTGGCCTTAGCCTGGGGCAGAGGTAGTCTGTAATTGTGTTTTTTTTTTCTGGGAAAAGCCTTCAGCTGTAATGGAGGTGTGGACTCTGAGTTCCTCCTGATCAGAGGGGCTCAGGGATCATTGTCTGCAACTCTCCTGCACAGGAACTCTCCCTCCAGCCTGGCAGGCAAACTCCAGTCAGTTAGCAACACCACCAATGCCTCTGCTATCTAGTTGCCCCAAGCCCCCACTGTTGACCAGCTCTAGCCACACTGCTGATCAATCAGGTCTGGTTCTCAGGCCCTCAGTCTCCTGGGCTCCAGCTCCATCACTAATCAGGCTAATCTGAGGCTGATCCAGGTTTCCAAGCTCTCACAAGTCCCATGCACCTGGTAGAGTCTGCCCTCTGTGCCCAGACTCACCCATGATCTTTAAAGGAAGATCCTGAGGTGGATGTTCTTCTCCTGACTTTTCTTTCTGGGTTTTATTGATAGAATTTCTGTTAAGAGGTTAGTTTTATATTATTTATAAGGGAAGATACTTTTGCCCTGTGTCTGTTTTCTCTCTGCCATCTTGGCCAGAAGTCCCATGTAAATATTTCTAATAATTGTATTAACATTTTCCCAATAGTCTAGTCTCTCAGTAAAATCTTACATTTTTTCAATGTGAATTCTCTATATAATCAATTCTTAATGTCAGTGGATCAAATCACAATCAATTCACAAATTTCCATTCCCATTTTGGTCTAAGTGAAGCCTACCACATGCACTATTATAATTATCTTCTAATCAGTTTATTTGCCTCAGTCTTTTTCCCTTTACATTGTTGTTCTAAACATTGACAGATTAATAGTTCTTTTTTAATATTTTATTTTTTCCCAACTACAAATATTATTACTTTTAATCAATCATTTATTACAAGACTTTGAGTTTAACATTTTTTCCCTCCCTCCCTTCCCTCTTACTGGCCCCTGACAGAAAGCATTCTGCTATAGGCTTTATATTTATAATCACACTAAACAATAGAACCATATTGCTCCTGTTGTGAGAGAAGAATCACAACCAAAAAGAAGAAAGAAAAAATTAGAGAGTGAAAATTTCATAATACATAAGACAACTTTTAAAAATTGAAGATATTAGTCTTGGTCTTCATTTAAACTTCACAGTTCCTTCTCAGGATATAGATATTATTTTCCATTCTAAGTCTTTTAGAATTGTCTTTGATTATTGTACTGCTAAAATGAACAAGTTCATCATAGTGGATCATTACCCCATGTTGTTTTAGTGTTACAATGTTCTTCTGGTTCTTCTCATTTCACTCAGCATCAATTCATGCGTATATTTCCAGGCATTTCTGAAATCCCCAGGTGTTGGGCATCTGCTCAATCTCCAATTCTTTGCAACTACAAAAATAGCTACTATGAATATTTTTGTACATGTAGGAATTATACTTTTTTTCATGATCTCTTCAGGAGATAGATCCAGTAGTGGTATGTCCTTTAGCATAATTCCATATCGCTCTCCAGAAAAGTTGTATCAGTTTACAACTTCACCAATATTGCATTACTGTTCATGTTTTCCCACATCCTCTCCAACATCAATCATTTTCCTTTCTAGTCATATTGGTCAATCTAATAGCTGAAAGGTGGTACCATAGTGATGTTTTAATTTGCATTTCTCTACAGAACAATGATTTAGAACAATTTTTAAGTGAATGTAAATAATTTTGGTTTCTCCATCTGTGAATTGTCATATTCTTTCATCATTTATCAATTGGGGAATGACTTCTTTTTTTTATAAATTTCACTCAGTTATCTATATATTTCAGAAATTAGTCCTTTATCAGAGGCACTAGTTGCAAGAATTTCTTCCCAACTTATTACATTCCTTTTAATCTTGGCTGCAGTGGTTTTGTCTGTGTAAAACCTTTTTTAATTTAATATAATCAAAATTATTCAGTTTGGTTTTTTTAATCTCTGTCTCTTATTCATTCATAAATTTTCCCCTTTTCATAGATCTGACAAGTAACTATTCTTTGTTCTCCTAATTGGCTTATAATATTACCTTTTATGTCTAAATCCTGTACCATTTCAACCTTACTTATCTTGCTGTAGAGTGTGAGATATTAGACTCTGCCTAGTTTCTGCCATACTATTTTCCACTTTTCCCAACAGTTTCTATCAGAGTGAGTTCTTATCAAGAAGTTGGAAACTTTGGGTTCATCAGATATAGCACTTTCATCATTTATTGCTGTTTATTTGTACCCAAATCTATTCCACTGATCCACCACTATTTCATAGCCAGTTTCAAATAGTTTTGGTAACTGATATTTACTAATATGATTTTCTCATGGTATGGCAACATTGCCTTCCTTTGTTTTTTTCATTAATTCCCTTTATATTCTTGTTCTTTTGCTCTTCCTTATAAATTGTTATTATTTTTTCTAGCTCATTGTGTAACTTTTTCAAGTTTGATTGGTATGGCACTGAATAAGAGATTTAATTTGTGTAAGATCATTTTTATCATATTAGTTGTCTATCCATGAGCAATTGACATTTATCCAGTTATTTTAATTTTTTTTATTTGTGTGAAAGGTGTTTAATAGTTTTCTTCATTTAGTTTCTGAATCTGTATAGGCAGGTAGATTCCCAAGCATTTTATGTTGTCTGCATTTATTTTAAATGGGATTTCTCTTTCTATCTCTTGTCTGTGTTTCTTGTCTTATATACATACATACATATATATATATATATATATATGTATATTTATAAATACTAAGGATTAATGTAAGCATATAGGCTTATTTTATATCCTGTGACTACCCTAAAGGTACTAATTGTTTCTAGTAGGGGTTTTTTCAAATGATTTTCTAGGATTCTTTAAAGATGCCATCATATCATCTTCAAAGACTAAGAGTTTTATTCCTTCATTACCAATTCTAATTCCTTCAATTTCTTTTTCGTCTTTTGTTTCTAAAGCTAATATTCCTAATAAAATATTGAATAATAGTGGTGATAATGGACATCCTTGTTTTACTACTGATGTTAGTGGGAATACTTCCAGCATATCCCCATTGCATATAATGCTTGTTGATAGTTTTAGATAGATATTGCTTATTATTTTAAGGAACAATTAATTTATTCCTATGAACTCTAGTCTTTTTAATAGGAATAGATGCTGTCAAAATCTTTTTTCAGCATTTTTTAAGGTAATAATGATTTGTGTTAGGTTTTTTATTGATATGATCAATTATGATGATAGTTTTCCTACTATTGAGCCAAATCTATATTCCTGGTATAAATCCTATTGATCATCACATATTAGCATATTGATAATGTGTTATAATTATTTTCTTATATTTTATTTGTAATTTTTGCATCTAAAAAACTCCTTGAAAAAATTAACAAATTCAGCCAAGTAGCAGTATATAAAATAAAACCATATAAATCATCAGCATTTCTATATATGAACAAAAAAGCCCAAGAGCAAGAGATAGAAAGAGACATTCCATTTAAAATAACCTAAAATAATATTAAATACTTGGCAATCTACCTCCCAAGAAAAACCCAGAAACTATATGAGCATAATTATAAAGCACTGTTCACCCAAATAAAGTCAGGTCTAAATAATTGGAAAAATGTCAAATGCTCATGTTAGGTTGAACTAATATAATAAAAAATGACAATTATACTCACATTAAATTACTTATTCAGTGCCAAACCAATCAAACTACCAAATAACTACTTGACCTAACTAGACAAAATGGTAACAAAATTCATCTGGAGCATCAAAAGGGCAAGAGTAGCAAAGGAACTGATGGGGGAAAAAATATAAAGGAAGGTGGTCTAGATTCAGAAGAAATTATAAAAAAAAATGAGAAAAGTCTCCATATTCCAAAATATTCATGGAAGCTCTTTTTGAAGTGACACAGAATTGAAAATTGGGGGGATGCCCATCAAATGGAAAATGGCTAAACAAGTAATGGCACATGAATACTACAGAATACTACTGTTCTATAAGAAACAATAAATTTTCAGACCCTAGATAAGCATGAAATGACTTATGGGATTTGATGCTGAGCAAAGGGAATATAACCAAGAGATCAATGTACACATCAGCAACAATATCATGAGATGAACAACCTTGATGGAAGTACCTCCACTAAGCTGTCTACAGAGCTAGGACAACTGTATTGGACTGGCAATGAACTATATTATTCCCATCCAGAGGAAGAAAAACAAACAAAAAAACAAAACATACACAAATTAAAAAAAAGAAAACATTCCAAATCTAATGAACACTTTATAAAAAATTATCTCTTTTCTATGTCCTTTAATCCTAATTCTTCATGCAGAAAATTACTAATATGCAAACATGTTTAACAAAATAGGTATGTAAAATACTAACCTGAATGTTCCCTGCTGAGGGGAAGGAGATGGGAAGGGAGGGTGAAGGAAAATTTTGCAACTTGGAAATATGCAAGTGCATATGAATGAAAATAAATAAAGACATTATTTTTAAAAAAGGAAACAAAGGGACTCTACTGAAAACATGGGGGCTCACGACCCTGGTCTTCCAGGCCAGCGGAGCCCACCAGATACATGTCTAGCCACCATGCTAGAATTATGCTGCTAACACAACCAAAGTTTCCATGGCCATTCTCAGGTTAGTCCTGGGTAATCAACCTGCTGCTTGTGGTCTGACTCTCTATTTTCTGCCCCTGGCTTATCCACATTCCCCTGAGATAGACCCTATTGTTAGATGCTCTTCTTCTTTGTTTTTCTCTGAGTTTTGTGGATCTAAACTCTATTAAGAGACTTAATTTATATTAGTTCTGAGAGAAAGCCAAGAATGCTTAGGACAGTGCTGAGCTTCCTTCTGCCATCTTGGCCAGATGTTGCAGAAGTTATTGTCTTTTTTTTATTATTTTTTGAATTTTACAACCTCCGCCCCAATCTCACTTTCCTCCCCCAGCCCCCACAGAATGCGGTCTTTACATTGTCTCCATGCTATACATTGATCAAAGTTGAACATGTTGAAAGAGAAATCATATCCTTAAGTTAAAAAAGAAAATATAAGATATATCAAAATTACATAAGATACCATTTATTTAAAATTAAAGATAATAGGAGCAGTTAGGTGGCACAGTGGATAGAGCATCAGCTGAAGTCTGGAAGAACTGAGTTCAAATTTGACCTCAGACACAATAATTTCCTAGATGTGTGACCTTGGGCAAGCCCCATTTCCTTGCAAAAAAAGATAAAGGTAATAGACTTTGGTCTTTAATTAACCTCCATAATTCTTTCTTTGGACACAGATGGTATTCTCCATTCCAGACAGGCTAAAATTGTCATTGATTGTTGCACTGATAAAATGAGCAAGTCCATTAAAATTGATAATCAGCCTCATATTGCTGTTAGGGTATATGATGTTCTTCTGATTCTGCTTATCTCACTCAGCATCAGTTGATGCAAATCCTTCCAGGTTTCTCTGACTTCCCATCGCTAATGGTTTCTAATAGAACAACAGTGTTCCATAATATACCTATGCCATAATTTTGTTCAATCATGTCCTAATTGATGGACATTCACTCAATTTCCAAATCTTTGCTACCACAGACAGGGCTGCTATGAATAATTTTGTATAAGTGATGTTTGTACCTTTTGTCATGATCTCTTCATGGAATAGACCCAGTAGTGGTATTGCTGGATCAAAGGGTATGAACATTTTTATTGCCCTTTGGGCATAATTCTAAATTGCTCTCCAGAAAGGTTGGATGAATTCACAGCTCCACCAACCATTAGTGTCCCAGAATTCTTACATCCCTTGCAACATTGATCATTGTCCTTTCTGGTAATATACTCCAGTCTGAGAGGGGTGAGATGGTATCTTAGAGCAACTTTAATTTGCATTTCTCTAATCAGTAATGATTTAGAGCCATTTTTCATCTGACTATGGATTGCTTTGATTTCTTCATCTGTAAATTGCCTTTGTGTATCCTTTCACCATTTGTTAATCAGGGAATGGCTTGTGGTTTTTTTTTTATAAATTTTACTTAGTTCTCTCTCTCTCTCTCTCTCTCTCTATATATATATATATATATATATATATATATATATATATATATATGTATACATGTATGTATATATATATATTAGAAAAGACTCCTTTGTCAGAAATACTAGTTGTAAAAATTGTTTTCCAATATACTACATTTCTTTTGATTTGGTCAGTGATTTTGTTTGTGCAGAAGCTTTTTAATTTAATGTAATCAAAATTTTCTACTTTGTTTTTAATGATGTTCCCTATCTCTTCCTTGGTAATAAACCTGCTTTTCTTTATCAAACAGCAGATTACTATAATCATTTCCTGCTACCTCTTTTGCACCTAGTCTGTTCCACTGATCTACTACTCCATTTCTTAGCCAGTACCAGACAGTTTTTTTAAAGATTTTTTGCAAGGCAATGGGGTTAAGTGGCTTGCCCAAGGCCACACAGCTAGGTAATTATTAAATGTCTGAGACTGGATTTGAACTCAGGTACTACTGACTCCAGGGCCGGTGCTGTATCCACTGTACCAGCTAGCCTGCCCCCACCAGACATTTTTGATGACTGATACTTTATAATATAATTTTAGTTCTGGTAGGGCTAAATCACCATCTTTTGCACTTTTTTCATTAAATCCTGGAAAATCTTTGACTTTTTATTTCTCTATATGAATTTACTTATAATTTTTTCTAATCCATTAAAGTAATTTTTCATAAATTTTGATTGATAGGGCACTAAATATGTAGTTTAATTTAGGTAGAATTGTCATTTTTATTATATTTGTTCAGCCTATCTATGAGCAATTGATATCTGCCCAGTTATTTTAATCTGATTTTATTTGAATGAGAAGGGTTTTGCAGTTGTTTTTACAGAGTTTCTGAGTCTGCTTTGGCAGGTAGAATCCCAAGTATTTTATATTGTACCTTGAATGTGTTTTCTCTTTCTAGCTCTTGTGCTGTATCTTGCTATTAATATATAGAAATGCTGACAATTTATGAGGATTTTTTTCATATCCTTCAACTTTGCTAAAGTTGTTAATCGTTTCTCATAGTTTTTTAGATGATTTTTTAGGGTTCTCTTAGATATACTATCATGTCATCTGCAAAGAGTGAGTTTTCTGCCTTCCTTCATAATTCTATTTCTTTCAATTTCTTTTTCTTTTCTTATTACTGAAGCTAAAATTTCTAACACAATATTGAATAGTAGTGGTGATAACAGGCATCCTTGTTTCACCCCAATCTTATAGAGAATTCTTCTAGCTTATCCCCATTGCATATAATGCTTGTTGATGGTTTCAGATTAGATACTGCTTATCATTCTAAGGAATTTATTCTTTATTTATTCCTCTGATTTCTAGTGTTTTTTGTAGGAATGGGTGCTGTATTTTCTCATAGACTTTTTAAAACCATCTATTTATATAATCATATGATTTCTAATAGATTTGTTATTGATAAAGTTAATTAAACTAACAGTTTTCCTAATATTGACCCAACTCTGCATTGCTGAGATAAATCCTGCTTGGTCATAATGTATTATTCTAGTGATATCTTCCTGTAATCACTTTGCTGAAATATTATTTAAGATTTTTTCATCTATCTTCATTAGGGAGTTAGGTCTATAATTTCTTTCTTTATTTTGACTCTATTTGGTTTAGGTATCAGCACCATATTTGTGTTATACAATTAGGCAGAGTTCTGTCTTCACCTGTTTTCCAAAGAGTTTATATAGAATTGGAACCAATTGTTCCTTAAATGTTTGATAGAATTCACTTGTGAATACACCCGGCCCCGGAGATTTATTTTTATGAAGTTTAATAATGGCTTATTGAATTTATTTTTCTGAGAAAGGGTTATTTAGGCATATAACTTCCTTTTCATTTAACTCATTTAACCTAGGCAACTTATATTTTTGTAAATATATAATATTTGTATATTGTACAAATTTATTGGTATACATTTGGGCAAAATAATCCTGAATCGTTACTTTAATTTCTGCCTCATTGGTGATGTTCACCTTTTTTTCATTTATGATACTAGAAATTTGGTTTTCTACTTTCTTTTTTTTTCAAATTAACCAGAGTTTTGTCAATTTTATTGTTTTTTTAATAAAGCCAACTTTTGGCTTTCTTTATTTGTTCAATTGCTTTCTTCCTTTTGATTTTATCAATTTGCCCTTTAATTTTTAGAATTTCTAATTTGGTATTTAATTGGGATTTTTAAATTTGTTCTTCCTCTAATTTTTTACTTGCATGTTTAGTTCCTTGATTTCCTCTTTATCCAATTTAGTCATGAGCATTTAAAGATATAACATAGCCCCTGACAACTGACTTGGCAATATCTCATAAGTTTTGAAATGTTGTTCTGTTATTGTTATTATCTTGGATGAAATCATTAATTCTTTTTAAAATTTGTTGTTTGATCTGCTCATTCTTTAAAATGAGGTTATTTAGCTTCCAATTACTTGTAGGTCTATCTCTCCTCATCCATTATTGCATGTGATTTTTTTTTGCATTATGATTGAGAAGGATATATACACTATTTCTGCCTTTCTGCATTTGTTTATTAGGTTTTTATGCTCTAGTACATGTTCGATTTTTATGTGACATGTACTGTAGGGAAAAAATAAAGTATATCCCTTTCTGTAGCCATTGAACTTTCTCCAAAGGTCTATCATCCCTAGGGTTTCTAACATGCTATCTATCTAGTTACCTTCCTTCTTGTTCATGGTTAGATTTATCTAAATCTGAGAGTTGGAGGTTGAGGTCCCCCCCTTGTAGAATTTTGCTGTCTTTGTCTTCCTGTAACTCATTCAATTTCTTTAAGAATTTGGATGCCATACCACCTGATGCATACATAGTATTGCAATTACTTTATTGTCTAAGGTACCTTTCAGGAGGACATAGTTGCCTTCCTTATCACTTTTAATGAGATCTATTTTTGCATCTGCTTTGTCTGAGATAAGCATAGCTACCCCTGCTTTTTTTCTTGGCTAAAACAAAATATATTTAGCTCCAACCTTTTACCTTTACTCTATATGTATCTCTCTGTTTCAAATGAGTTTCTTGTAAGCAATGTATTGTAGGATTCTAGTTTTCTATCCCCTTTGCTATTTGCTTGCATTTTATGGGAGAGGTCATCCCACTGACATTGAAAGTTATAATTACTAAATATTTATTGCACTCCATGATATCTTTCTTCCATTTGTATTTTTTCCCTTTTTCACTTTATCCATATTCCTCAGTATTTTGTTTCTGAATGCTACCACCTTCAGTGTGTTTGCCCTCATATATCCAACCTCTCCCCCTTTTCTTTTCCTTTTCCCTTTGCCCCTTCTTACTTCCCTTCCTTCTGTTAGTTCCTCTTTTTTTCCTACTCACCCTTTCCCCTTTTAATATTTGATTATATACATGTTAACTTTAGGCCTAATGTGATGAAAGTATCGTTCAGGTGGTTGTCACCTCCTCATTTATACCTCTCTATTGCAATAGGTCCTTTGTACATCTTTATGTAATGTGATTTATCCTATTCACTCTCCTCCATCTTCCCTTCTCTTTACTGCCTCCCCTTTTTAAGGAGATATTATTTTTAAAT
Organism: Macrotis lagotis; assembly: GCF_037893015.1. NCBI lineage: Eukaryota > Metazoa > Chordata > Mammalia > Peramelemorphia > Peramelidae > Macrotis > Macrotis lagotis. The sequence continues at coordinate 597,355,461 of NC_133658.1, read as the reverse complement.
AATTCTATCAGGGTTATGGATAAGTCATGAGTGTCCATTATTTCTGGCCAAGTATATTCTCTCTAATAAAGTTACAGTTCTTGGTAGTAATGCAAATCTTTCTCCCAGTTGGGGATATAATCAGTTTCACCTTATTAGATAGCAGGTGTTTTTTTTAAACTATTTTTCCCCTTTTTATATGTCTCTTGAGCCTACTTTTTGAAGTTCAAATTTTTCTATTTAGCTCTTATCTTTTCATCAGGAAAAACTAGAAGTATCCTATTTCTTTAAATGTCCATCTTTTCCTCTGGCAGAAAAGTCTAAGTTCTGCTAGAAAACGAATTCTTGGCTGAATTCCAAGCTTCCTTGATCATTGGAATATCATATTTCAGACCCTTTGATCCCTCAGTGTTGATGCAGCCAGGTCTGGTGTAATCCTTACTGTGGCTCCTTAGTATCTCAATTGTTTCTTTCTGGCTGCTTGAAGGATTTTCTCTTTTATCTAATAGGTCTGGAATCTGGCCACAATATTTCTTGGTGTTTACGTTTTAGGATCACTTTCTGGAGGGGATCAATGTATTCTTTCAAAAACTATCTTGCCTTCTGGGTCCATGATATCAGGGCAATTTTCCATCACCAAATCCTGTAATATTGAGTCCAGGGTTTTTTTTTTCCTCTTCAATATTTTCAGGGAGCCCATTGATTCTAAAATTGTCTTTTTTGGATCTATTATCAAGGACAGTGGATTTCTTGATGAGGTATTTTAAATGTTCTTCAATATTTTTGATTTCTTTTTAACAGAACATATTAAGCATGTTGTCTCATGAAGTCATTAGTTTCCACAGTTTCCATTGTTTTTTTAGAGAAGAATTTTCTTCATTTACCATTTGCAACTCCTTTTTAAATTGCCAATTCTGTTTCTGAAGGAGTTTTCTATTTGCCCAAGTGTAGTTTTGAGAGAATTATTTTCTTTTTGTATTTGTCCAATTGTATTTTCCAAGAATTTGCTTCTTTCTTGTGAGATATTAATTTTCTCTTGCAGGATGTTAATTTTCTATTTAGTTTCTTCTCCCAATTTTTTAACTCCTTACTGTTTTCTTCTAGGAAGTCTTTCTGGGCTGGAGACCAATTCATATTCTCCTCAGAAGTTCTAGATCTCTCTGGGTAAGGATGTTCTTCAAGGTAGTTTCCAATGGTGCCTCCTTTCTGCTGCCCTTTATTTTCCTAAGATCTTGTGTTGGGGTGAGTGTGACTGGTTCACAAACATTTGGTTTTGAAAACCCTAGATACTTTCCTCACTGGGTTTCGTAACTCCAAATGGATTGGCCAGTAGGGGTTCTGGTTGCTTTCTCTGGAGTGTCTTTGACCTTGTTTTGAGGCCCTCTCCTTAGGCTTGCAGTGGGTGGGTAGCATTGCTGGATATTGTCATTCTTGAGCAATGTGGGCTGGACCCTGGAGTGAGGTGGTTAATCTCCCTATTTGGTTGAGCAAGCTCTGCTGCCTGTCACAGCTGAGCATGGGGTGGGGCACTTACTGTGTTTGCTTTTGGAAGTGTACTACACTGAAAGTATGGAGCTCATGACCTCAAGCTGAGCAGATTTATGACAAGCCGCACTCTGCAACTCTGTGCTGGAACTCTCCCTCCAACCCTGCTGGGGCTCCCCAGACTAGCTCCCACAACCAAAGCCTCTACAGGTCTATGTTGGTTCTCTGGCACCCCTGGGCTGTCTCTCTCTGCTATCTGCCCTCTGGCTGGCCCATGTTCCCTGAGTCAGACTTTGTAGGGAGATATTCTTTTCCTAACTTCTTTTTCTGGGTTTCATCAATTAATTTATGTTAAGAGGTTCCTTTCATATTATATCTGAGAGCAAACCAGGATACCTTAGCACAGTGCCTGGTTTTTCTCTGCCATCTTGATCAGAAGTTGAGTTATTTACTTTAGAGAAATTTTTTTATAATCACCTTTTCCAGTTGGTCAATTCTAGTTTTTAAGGCATTCTTATCCTCATTGACCTTTTGAATTGTGTTTCCCATTTGACCTAAACTGTTTTTTTAACGTTACTTTCTTTAGATTTTTTCTGTCTCTACCTTGCTGCTGACTTGCTTTTCCTGATTTACCCACACTGTCCTCATTTCTCTTCCCAATTTTTCTTCTACTTCCCTTATTTGTTTTCCAAAGTCTTTTTTTTTTGTTTTCTTCCATAGCCTGAAACCAATTCCTATTTTTCTTGGAGACCTTGGAAACAGAAGCTTTGATTTTGTCATTTTTTGAGTATATTTTGTTCCTCCATGGTACCAAAGTAATTTTCTATGGTCAGATTCTTTTTTCTTTCTATTTGTGGCTCAATTCCTAAGCTTATGACCTGATTTTCTGTACTTCTAATGATTTGGGGGATTTGAGGTAAATCTTCCCCCCACTCAGGGATCTTATTTCCTCCAGTGTCTTCTGAGGACTCTCACTGCCCTCATGCTGTGCTCTGGTCTTTGAAGAGCACAAATCCTCCCCCACCCCCTATTGTGAAACTGTGAGGAGTGTTCTTGCTTCTCTATGATAGTATGGGGACACAAACTGGACCCTGGATCTGAGTAATGGCAAAGCAAGCATCTTGCCCCAGGTATAGCAGTGAGATCTATCCCCACATCCTTACAGACAGAGTGCTCTGGAAGCAGCTTTTAGTGGCTCTGTAGGTTCCCAGGGCTGCCCCGAGGACTGGGATGACCAAGGATCCTTTCTCACTCTGCAGCAGAATTCTCCTGTTGACTCGCCATGTCGTCCTCTCTGGATCAAGAGGTATGGAAACAGCTCCAGCTGCCATAATCCCAGGCATCCCCAGGGATGCAGGCACCCTGTGGGTTTTTCCTGGAAATCTGGAGCTGGTTTACTCTGGCCTGGGCTGTGCTGTGATTCTTTCCAACCCTGGTCCCAGTGGAATAGACATTTCTCATGGATCTAAAAAATTGTATTAGACTGGAAAATAATTTCACTCAGTCTTTCTGTAGATTCTGCCCCTCTAGAATTTGGTTAGAGTCATAATTTATTAGTATATGGAGTATGTTAGGGAAATATTTTTGGTAATTCCTGTCTCCATGCTGCCATCTTGACTCAGTCCCTTCTTTGTCATATTTATGTATAAAATACTGTAAATTTAGAGAATTAAAAACAGATCTATGTTATTGTTGTTAATACTATATCCAATTCAAATACAAATTAGTATTTTTATTTTTCTTCCCAAACATAAATGCAATTTACCTGGACCTTTTGGAGGTAACATTATATTCTTTTTATCCCTCCTCACCCTTATTGATCTCTTTCAAACTATGATGTCCTCTCTTTCTAAAAATCTCTTCCTTTGATTAATTCAACACTCAATTATTTTTCTGCTTCTCTGTTTCTTTTCTCTGTTTCTTTCATTGATTCCTTTTTTCCCCACCTCTGTTAAAGTGTATTCTATCAAGGTGATATCTTTGGTCCTTTTGTCTTTGTGCTCTCTCTCTCTCTCTCTCTCTCTCTCTCTCTCTCTCTCTCTCTCTCTCTTTCTGTGTCTCTGACTCTCTGTCTCTCTCTTTCTCATACACACACACACACACACACACACACACACACACACACACACACACACACACCCCTCTCCCTTTTCTTCCTCAGCCCACTTTTATAGCTTCTCTTTTGAATATTACCTCGGTCCATATTTCTACTCCAAACCTCTCTGTGGAAATCCACTTTTCTCTTGAAACTCAACATTTTCAGACGTGAAGTGACAATCCTGCTACACCTCCATCTGACAGCATTATGTCCCTAGCCACCAAATATTGAAATATTCTAGCTATCCTTGAAGCATCTCACTCTCATAGAAATAGCTTCCAACAATTTCTAGATACTGATGATTCTACCTCCACAATATCTCTTATATTTATCAACTTCTTTTGTCTGTTACAGATAACATACTGGTTAGAAACCTTGATTACTACAAGAGAATTCTAATTTTTCTTCTCTTTCCCCATCTACTTTATTTCCCAATTTGTTTTATATGCTCCAGATCATTTTTTTGTTTTAAGTTCAGCTGTGTTAATGGCACATTGGACTGAGGATTAGGACATATATTTACTAATTCTGTACATTTCAACAACTAGCTGTATGACTTTGGTCAAGTTATTTTAATCATCAGGCCTCATGTACATGATCTATCAAAAGAGTTAGATAAACTAAAGGATCATAAAGTTTACTTCCAAATATATTATTTTCTAACTATATATTCATGTCACTATTCTGTTCATATACCTCAAAAAATTCTCATTGTCAATTTGTCTGGATTCATTAGCCTAGTGCTACAAAAACCATATATCATTGAAAACTATGTAAGTAGTCTGATCCTAATATGGCTTTATCTTTCATTGTTCCTCTGTAAGTGATATATTCCAGCAGAATATGCTTCATGTCATCTTTTTGCTCTACCTTTGCTTATATCATTCCCTCTACCTTAAATATTCTTTTTCTAGTCTCCAATTACAAAATAATATTGTGCATCTTTTAAGACCTTGCTTAAATGTCAACTGCTAAGTGAAGCAAATTTACTATGTTAAGATGTTGTTGTGAATTTCAATTGGTTCTAATTGTTTGGAACAACCCTGAAATATTTCTCAGTGTCCTTTCTTGGATCTCCATTGTGGTCACACATTCTTTTTATGTCTTAGGATGGATTTTGATCCTGGATGATCTTGTCTTTTCCTTCTATACTATTTCACTTGTTACTCTCATGAGCTCTCATAGATTTAATCATCATCATCACTATGCTTATACTTGTCATGTAAACTTAATCAGCCCTCATCTTTCTACTAACCTCTAGGCTCCAATTGCCTATTGGATACATTGAACTGAATATCCTACAGATATATTAAGCAATCTACTGAGACTGAAGTTATGTTTTGTCTCAAACCCTCTGCTCTTCCTAACTTCCCTATTATTGGTAAGAAAAACACTATGCTTCCAAACACTCAGTTGTCAATATCTCCGTAAAATACGGATGTTATTGCTACCCACCATATTCAACAAACTCCATTAAACTCTAGGATAAAAATTTAAAAAACATGTTTTGTGTCTAAAATCTTTAATAACTTGTTTTCCACACAACCTTTCTGAGTTTTCTTAAACATTATTCTTTTCCCCACAATGGATTCTTTATTTTAGTGATACTGGACACTTTGCAATTATTTGAACAAGACAATCAGTCCCCTACCTCTGAAATTTTTCAATAGTTGTTTCACATGTTTGAAATGTGGTCTCTCCCTATCTCCTTCCCTCCCTCTCCCTACCCCCTCCTCTCTCTCTCCACCCCTACCTCCTAGTTTCCTTCAAATTAGAGCTAAAATTCCATATTATATAGAAATCTTTTATAAATATCTTTTTCTCTAGTGCATACTCATAGATTATTTCCAATTCATTCTATACTGTAACTTAGTTGTACATAGTTGTTTGCACATTGTCTCCCCCATTATATTTTGAGCTTCTCAATGGCAGGGGCTATCTTTTGCTTTTCTTTGCTTTCCCAGTTCTTAACAGTATCTGGAAGAAAGTAGGAGTATAAAATATTTATTGACTGAATTGCTTGAGATCTGTTTGTTTAGAAAATTTTTGCCACGTGTTAAGTATGAGACCTCCAGTGTTTGAGGCATTTTTAAAGTTACTGTCTCCTATAAGAAGAGCAAAAACATTGGAATTATAGAGAAAACATCACCTTTGAAGGACAAATTGTTAAAACTGTAATTTGTTATAGGATAAAACTAGATGGACCATGCCTTCCCTTTGATCCAGTAATATCACTACTAGATCTATGTCCAAAAGGATTTCTTTACAAAGGAAAAGGAAAATGGCCTATATGTACAAAATATTTATAGCAGCTATTTTAGGGTGGCAAAGAGCTTGAAATTGATGAGAGTCCTATTAAATGGGGAAAGACTGAAGAAGTTGTGGGATATAATTTTTATGGCATGTTATTTATTGTATTATAACAAATCAGAATGCTCTCAGACAATTATCTTGGTTCATTGAATTTCTAAGAAGAGTTAAGTTGTTTGCAGTTGATCATCTTACAAAATTACTGTATTTATTATTAATCTGTAGAATGTTTTCCTGGTTGTACTCATTTCACTTCACATCAGTTGATGTCATTCCAGATATTTTTTGAGAGCATTCTGATACATTTTGCATGACTACAAATGGATAAAATATAAAATTGCTTTCCTTCTCAATGAGGATTGGAAAGGGAGGGAGAGGGGCGGCTAGGTGGCGTAGTGGATAAAGCACCAGCCTTGGAGTCGGGAGTACCTAGGTTCAAATCCGGTTTCAGACACTTAATAATCACCTATCTGTGTGGCCTTGGGCAAGCCACTTAACCCCATTTGCCTTGCAAAAAAACCTAAAAATAAGTAAATAAATAAATAAATAAACAGAATGTGATTGTGTAATATAAAATACCAAATAAATAATCAAAAATGCTAGATGGGGTTGGGAAATATATGGGGACCTGACATGTGAAGGAGAGTTATTATTCAATATAATTAAGAAGAAAAACTCTATGAAGTAAATGTTTTTTTTGAGTGATTGATTTATTGGAGACTGTAGAATTACTTGTAAAATAAAACTTTACTACTTTTTCACTACCCTTATAATTCAAAGACTATATATCTCTTAACTTTGTGTAAAAGTGGGTAGGAAATTACATTACGGTCTTCCAAAAGAATTTTTAAATCAAAGCAACAAATATTTACTTAGTTTCTACTATCTTTGAGACAATGTACATTTTGGGAAATTTTTTTGAAGTTTACCAGACCTCTGATTTCATTCATGTATGGGACTCTTAATGAGGAAATTCCCACTACTAGAATAGATCAGCATTGGTTTGCATAGTCTATAGAACTGCCTATGAATAGGAGTTAAGTAATTTGCCCACGTTATATGGTCAATAAGGAAATAGATACATATATATTTAGAGATGTTTTTAGATATGTGTAGAATGCTATAGCTATAGGTATAGTTTTATTTGCATGTACTTATATTCTCTTCCTTCCTATCTAATTGAAAGTCAAACCTTACATGTATTGGAAAAAAACTCAGAAAATCTCAAAATCAAATATAATTGATTTCTTATTCGAATAGCACAGACTGCTAGTGTTGTTAGAGATCAATTAAGCATGGTGTGGTTAGCAACAGCTTAATGAATATAAAGGAAATTGATGTCTCAATGAGTATATTATATAGAAATGCAGAAAAGACTTCAGAATGAGATCCTGATAAAAGTCTTTTATCTTTTAGAATTTTGCCACATAATTTATTGATTAATTTGGAACATAATTGATTGATTAATAATTTCTGTATTCTATTCTTCTGTCCCAATATTTTCATCAATAACAGAAAATCCAGGGAACAAAAACATTCAAAGGACCAAGACCAAAGACCAAGGATACCCAAGAATGTTACTGAAAACAATGGTAAGAAAGAATTCATAGTCATGGAATAGACATTCATAATCACCTAATACATGTCCCTCATTTTGTTGTTGAAACAGCTAAGACACAGTAAGAAGTGACTTGTCCAAGACTATAGAGTGAGTTAGATGCAGATTTTTTGGTTACATATATATGGTTCTCATTATAGTTTTTTTGAGCAACTGCTGTGTCTGTCTTACTATGTTATCTATGTTCAAATCAACAAACCAAGGCAAGTTATAGCAGTCCCTTTAGCTTCTCCTTCTTATTCTTTTCATTTTTTCTTAGTATCTCTCCTGTCTTTGATATGCCTGAAATATTGGACCAATGACATTCCTACCAGTGGAAAGCATGGTCTATAAGAGCTAGCTGGAGTGAAACAAAGAAATATGTCAAATTGAAAAGGTCATACTCTGTGTCAGAATGACAGCAATTCAAAATTATCATTTAATCTCCCAATTGAAAAATTATCAATCTTCTTATTACAGTTAGCTGATCACTCAGACTCAAAGAGAATCCTCCTCTCTTCCCCAAGACAAAGTATCTTCATATATTAGTCAGTAACCCCAATTGCCAACCTTTCTACCTTTAAATATTAATAGAATATTTGCTATAAAGTCATGACTTCCCAGCTGGTGGAGCATTTGTAAAAAAACAGTCAACAGGATTGCAATTGATTTCCCTGTCTTATCTGTTATGGCTGGTGCTTTATTATTAGTACAACATATCTGACACATTGACCCAGGCACAGCTCTTAGTAGTATCAAATGAAGGGGAAGGTTTTCAAATGTCCTTTTCATCCCTCCATATCAGAGTTGAGGGGAGGCATTTGGATGCTCTCATGTGCTCATAGTAAGGTATGTTTTTACTCATTGAAGTCTTTCAACCATTATTGAAACCACGTAGCATCACTTCAACTTATCAGAAAATAATCAGTGCTTGTTACAAAATAGTATTGAGGCTATGTGACCTGACTACACACATTCACACACACACACACACACACACACACACACACACACACACCAGTAAATGAAGTGCTTTGGGTCTTAAAAGTGTTTTTTATTTTTTTGCATGTGTTTGACATGAGGTTCTTTTTAATACCAAGAGGATTTACTAAAGTTTCTCTTCATCCCATATCCTTATTAAAAAGTCACCTTTTAATAATTTAATTTAATCATCACTTTGCAAATTGCAAAACATTGTATGGATAATGTCCATTAATAATATTTTCTATTAATTTTCTATTATTAATATTCTCTATTGTGTTCCCTTCTCCAAAATCTCATTGTAGCATGGTTGATTCTCTGGGATCTTGAAGTAGTACATGAATTGTGACAAGTCTTATAAAGCTGGAAATGCTTCAAGTTGAATCACAAACCAGGAAATTAAAGAGACACAAAATCTCTCCTTTTGCACAGGAGGAAACTTGAAACCTGGAGATGTTATATGACTTTTCCTAAAGATATACAATTCATAGACAGAATTTGAATCTAGGTCCTCTGGCATCAGAATAATTACCAGTTCATCCATACTACTCTTTCTTTCCTCAGGAAGGGTCTAATAAATGATCTGGGTCTTTGTTTTCTGATGCTCATATATGTAAAAGAGGTAATATAGAATACTTGAAAGAGTAATAGAATTGAAAAAAGAGTTATGGGTTTGAATTCTGAATTCAAATTTGTTTTATGACCTTGGAAATGTCCCTCTAAATGCTCTAGGGCTCATTTTAACTTCCTATAAGATGGAGATTACAATGCTTGCAAAACTCATCTCCCAGAGTTGTCATGTGGCAAATTCTTTATTAATACTAAATCTCAAGGTAGCTTGGTGTCACAGTGGATAAAGCACCAATCCTGGAGTCAGGAGAATCTGAATTGAAATTCCAATCTAAGTGTCCTAATATACTTGACCCTTGCCAGCTGTGTGACCGTGGACTAGTTACTTAACTCCAATTGCAAATACATATTGGAATTATTACTTACAAATTTCTTCACCTTCTTCAATCTCTTAGGCTTGAACTTTAAAACCATCATCCTTGAGTTCCTAAATTATTACCAGGATTTTCAGAAACTTCCAAGATTGACCAAGATACTCAAGTATCTTGAGGGCTATTGCTACTTCAGACAGGAATCCTTGAGGAGGGAAACTCAAAAGACAATCCCCTTTATTATAGCCCTTGGCAGATAAAGAGGGATCTTCTATTTGAACATTAGTCCCTTGTTTCATCTAAAGACATTCATCTGGACATTATCAGATATAGAGGAAAAAAAGTTCAAAGAGAAAATCAGTCTGTCACACTTACCTTTGTATCACTTCACATTAGACATCCAGATTCTTAAAATTATTGGGTTAGTAATGAGTTATAATGATAAGATAATGGTGGTTAAGGGTGAAAATCATGATTGACCATGTCCCCCCCCAAAATTGCTTGCATCTCCTCTCCATCTCAGCTATCAAAGCTCTTTCAATCAAAAGGTGAGATATCTGACTTACCATCTGTAGTCAGCTTTCACTGTGGGAGGCTCACTATTTCCCTGATTTTAAATAGCTTTCTGTGCTTCAGTCAGAAACTTCTCTCAAAGTCATTGTTTCATGCCAGTGCCTGTGTTTGATTCTCAGACCATGTTACCTGTCTTTATTTTTCCATCTTACATATAGACAGGATAAAATATTTAGAGAACAGATAATTAAAGAACTTTATATTTTCTGCTTACATCTGACCAAACCAGCAGGAACACTGTGATGATAAGGCCACAGGTTCGAATTTTATTTTTTGACAAATGCTTGTGCTATTCTTTAATTCAGTTTTCTTAGTGGGTGGCTTCTCAGGTTGATAGAAAAGGTAATAATAGATTCTAGGGTTTTAGTCTGTAGATACTCAAGCTTCCTCTGCATGATACTCCCACCTCATTGTACAGGAAATAAAAGTGGTTTATTTTCACTGCTCCACAAACTAAGCTTGTCCCAAAATTCTTTCCTATATTTTTCTCTGTCTAGATACTACAGTTCTATTCATTAGAAGCACAAATACTGAAACTGAAGCTTAAATATTTTGGATACAAAATATGAAGACAGGACTCATTAGAAAATACTATAAGATTGGGACAGATTGAAGGATTAAGGAAAGGGAATGGCAGAGAATGAAATGGTTAACAATGAACATGGGCTTGGAGAGACTTTGGGAGATGGTAGAGACTAGAATACCCTCATATGCTGTGATCTAGGGGATCATCAAGAGTTTAACAGGATTGAACAATAACAGTAGCAGCAGCAACAACATACTCCTGTTCCTCCATAGGTATAATTTCTTATTTCTGCTTGTCATTGGGGAGGGGAAACTTTTGAGTTGTCAGTCTTATTATTTCTTACTCCAGTTAACCATGTTTTCTTCTCATGCCTATTACTCTATTTTTTAACCCTAGAACTTAAGCAGTTTGGAACATTCTTGATTGAGAACTCAGAACTGGGAAACTAATCAAAGCCTTTAAGAAGATTCCCTCCTTGGCCTGAAACACAATGAAAATATTCCTTGCCTGAGAGATCCCATGAGCCCTGGACCCAGGAGACCCAACCCAAAGTTTGTGGGAGTATTCATCAAATTCTATGACTATTATCTTGTAGCAAACTTTTCACTAGTTTTGAACTGAAGATCATTAATCTATGACTTCCTGTAACATTTTAAGTTCTATCATATTCCTATTCTTCCCAGCTTATTTTTGAGTTATCAGTCTAGGACCTTAGGTTGAAAGGTGGACATACTATTCTAATTTGGGGAAGTCATTCTCTGAGTCAGGGTCAGAGAGTTGGCAGGCTATCCTAATTTTGATGTACCAGCTGCTATATCAGTTTCAGGATTATATGCTGCCCTTAGAATCTTTCCTTGTTGCCTCATCTTCCTTTCCATGGTTCATTATATGTCTCCAAGTGATCCAACAACAGATTCCAATAACTTCATACTATATACCCCTCACTTTAACCTCTTGGGGCTATTTCAATTGTCATCTGCTATGCAACTAAGTTTGCCTTATGTGTGGGTATACTGGATAACTCCCTACATAGTGAGACTGGAGGAGGAACTGAAAAAAAGTACCTCCTGATCCTTTAAAATATTTCCTCCACTACATGGATTTCAATATTGGGTATTTATTATTAAAGCATTGTTCCATTTTATGTTACAAATACTGGACTAGGAAAGGAAGACTTTAAGTTAAAATAAATAGCTTTGAATTTTGGTTCTGTCAGTTGATACTAATATACTCTTAACTAAATCATTACAAATATTGAGGGAGGGAGATGGGCAGAAATTGATCATCTGTTCCTAAGGCATCAGGGCAAAGCTCATTAAACTTCTTTTACTAGGACTGCTACCAGAAACAGGAAAGTCTCTAACCATTTATAGCTTTTCATTAATTTATAATAACCCAAATAATACATTTTATATAATAAAATACTACATATTACCTTGATTACCTTGGTTATGGTATTTTTTATTTCAATGATATGCAGATGAGAAATTAGTCCATTGAGTTAGTATAAGTAAACTGCAGTGTATTTCCCAAGGTGTCCTACATACAAAAAAAGTGATATAAGGGAACAAAAGATTGGAATTGGAATGGATTAGTAATAAATCAGAACAAAAAATAACAAAAACCTGTGCAAGTGTTTCACTAATACTCACAAAATATAAAGTTTGAAAATAAGATATATACACACTGTATAGATTATCTTTTGTAGGATTTACATCTATAAAGGGAGAACATTGCCAAGTATAATATTAGGTGAAAAGGTATGGATAGGCACCATCTTCAACAATGGTTGTTGGACTCCTTACATCAATGAGATAACTGGAATATCCATTGAAGTAATGAGGCAAAGTTAATTTGTGACAAAAGTCTTTAGGTCAAAGAATCCCCTTTATTATAGATAAATTCACATAACAAATGTCTAGATTGTCCTGCTTTGACTGTGGATAAATACATAAAGTGCAAATGCACCAATGTTTATTTCCCATTATCCCATGTAAGAAGCTGGTGACCCTCACCAAACATCATTGCTGCACCATAGAATCTTTATATATTTAAAAGGAAGGGGTTTTAAAAGCAATTTGATTCAGTCCTCCCATTTTAGAGATGAGGGAGTTGAGCCCCCTGAGAAGGTAATTTATGTTCCTAAGGTCAAATAATGATAAAGAGCCCAAAATAGGATCTGAACCTGGGTTCTCTGATTCTGAGGCCACTGTTCTGTTATAGCACATGGTATCTTTGTCCAGGACATTACTGAGACAATGGGCTGGCTACAATTACAATATTTTGAAATTATTCAAATTTTTTGAGTTTCAGAGAAGCCTATTGAAACTTTTGAAATATTTGTTCATTTTTGCATTTAAAAAATAAGATATCATGGACATTTAAAATTGTTTTTAACTATTTCACACTCCTTAGAATGTAAGGGTACTTAGGTGGTACAGAGGATAGAATAGCAACTCTGGAGACAGGAGGTCCTGAGATCAAATTCAACCTCAGACACTTGATACTTTCTTGCTTTGATTTCTTAGGCAAGTCACTTAACGACATTGTCCCATAAAATCAAAACAGAAGAAATCATGTAATAATAGTGTAGTCTTGGATTGACAAATGTTTTCACAAAAGTGCTATCAATAAAAATATTAATTTCTTTTGTAAAATAAAGGAATGATGTTATCTCAAAAGTTAAGGTTCCCAACTTCCCCAAACCCTTCAATATATTCTTGTAGTCTCAAAAGTTTTAGGCTATTTTAAGCTAATTAGGAATTATAATAATTTATACATATAAATTAAAATCTATAAATACATATAAAGATTATAAAATTACAAATAATTATATTCCTCCATCAGGTTTACAAAACACTTATGTGTGTATATGTATATATATATATATATATATACATATACACATATGTATATTATTCTACTTGATTCTTCTTACTATCCTTTGAGGAAGATGATATTTATATCCTCATTGACAGATGAGGACACGAAAGTAAAAGTCAGAGAGCATGCAAATATCAGAAGCTGAAACTGAACTTAGGTCTCCCTGACTTCAAGTCACATGCTTCATCACGTTCTTTAGGTCCCCACTAGCAACTCTACAGGAAGAAAATCAATGAGGGAAGAGCTGATTCATCCTCCCCTGGAAGTTGCGCCATGTGTTTCCCACCAGTAGTTCCTGCAGAACTATTTCTGCCCAGACTAAGGTCTCTCTCTCTCTCTCTCTCTCTCTCTCTCTCTCTCTCTCTCTCTCTCTCTCTCTCTCTCTTCTCTCTCTCTCTCTCTTCTCTCTTACCTTAAAAATTTTACTTCTTACATGACTTTACTTGGAAAAGAAAACAAACAAAAAACACATTTTCTACACTAGTTTTTAATTCTCTTACTGAAGCACTTAAGAAGTGACTTCTTTGGATGTTATTCCTCTTTTGTAAAATACAGAGTGCCCTAGATATTCTCTAATGTACCTGGTACCCGTTCATAGGCTGGTAAATATTTAGCAACTGATTCTTTCCAGAAAAAATATGTATGTATGACCCAATTTAAAATTTAATCTAAATTATTAACATCTCATGTCTAGACAATCATCAAAGCAGTAAATCAATACTTCATTTGTAATTTTTGCCTGTTTCTAGAATGCAAATGAACAGCTAAGTGGTAGAGTGGATAAAGTGGCAGACTTGGAGTCAGTAAGATCTGAATGCAAATCCAGTCTCTCTGACTATTTGGATTCTGGCAAGTAACTTAAACTTGATCTACCTCAGTCTCCACAACTATAACATGGAGGTAATTATAGAACCCACATGACTGTTTGGTAGTTTTACAGTTTTGTCTGTCACTTTGCGACCCATTTGGGGTTTTCATGGCAAAGATAGAAAAGTAGCTTGTTATTTCCTTTTCCAACTCATTTGACAGATGTGGAAACTGAGGCAAACAGGGTTAAGTGGCTTGCCTAGGGTCACATAGTCAAGTGTTTGAAGCTGAATTTCAACTAAGATCCTCTTGACTTCAGATTGGTGCGCCACCTAGTTGCCCTCAGTACCTATCTACCTACCTACTTATGAGACTTATTTTAAAAATCAAAAGATAACATTTTTTAAATGCTTAGTTCATTGCTTGTAACAATGTAGTTACAATATGAATTCAAGTTCTTTCCCTTTATCCCATACCTTGTTTAAAATTAGAGCTGTGGAATAGATTTTGTCCATGATTTCTTCTAGCTCTCTATTACATTGTGATTCTGGCTTTACTAAGGAGTTATAATGTAGAAATAACTTTGCCAAACATTGAGGGCTCATACAAAGATGCAAGACATGCAATCTCAGTCCTTCCCCAAACTTTATCAATATAATTCCTATCACTTAAGAAGTTCCCATAAATTAACATAACCAGACTACACTAGCTTACATTTATATAACAACTTAAAGAGAAAGTTTCCTGTTTGATTTTTGGGTATATTCTCAGAAACAAGTTAGCTAATACAGAGTGGGGCAGCTAGGTGTTATAGTGCAATAAACTCTGGTCTTAGAGTCAGGAGCATGGGAGTTCTCAAATCCAGTCTCAGATTCTTGACTCTTACTAGCCCTGTGACCTTGGACAAGTCATTTTAAACCCAATTGCCTTGCATTCAGGGCCATCCCAAGACATGTCTCTGGAGGAGAAAGTGAGACTCGTGACTTAGCACAGCACCCCCTCCCTCACATTCAATTCATATACCTGGTATGATATCATCTTCCTGATGTAATGATCTTCTTTGAGAACAAAGAACAGAAATCATATAATATTAGGTAATACAGAAGTCAGAATACTGTCTAGATCTTGACATCAGGAAAGCCTTAGTTCAAATCGTAACTCAGATGCTAACTGTCTTGTGACCCCTAGCAAGTCATTTTACCCCCACAGTTTCAGTTTTCTCATTTGTTTGATAAGGATAATAGCACCTACCTGTCAGAATTGTGGGTGGCATAATGAATAGAGTGCCAGACCTTGAATCAGAAAGACTCAGTTCCGAGTTCAAATGTAACCTCAGAAATTAACTAGCTGTGGGACTCTAAACAAGTCACCTAATCTTGTTTGTCCCAGTCTTCTTCATTTGTAAAATGAGTTGAAGAAGGAAATGACAAATCACACCAGTAAATTTGCCAAGAAAATCTTTAAAAGCATCTCAAAGAATTGGCCACAAGTGAAATTACTGAACAACAATAGCAATAACTATGATTGTTGTGGAGAGTAAATGAGATAGCACATTGTAGAGTCCTTTGTAATTTAACGAGCAATTGAAATGATAGCTATCCTTATTATTACAATTTGTCATCATTCATCATCATCATTATTATGATTCTCTGTGCCTCAGTTTTGTCATCAATAAAATCCCTCTTCTATAAAATAGTCTCCCCTAGCTATATGATGCTGCATAGCAATAGAAAGGCACTGAGGCTCAGAGAGAGAAAGAGACATAATAGCAAAATTGATCGAAAACTCTAATGTTCTGAGACCTATTTTCTGTTATCTATAACATTCTCTAGCTTTTCCAGGTCACAGAGATATCTCTCCTTACTCATACTGCCTTGATCACTCACTCTGTTATTTCTTGAAATGCATACAAGAGTAATTATAGGGGAACAGGAAGTATGTAGACTTGTAGAGTGTTGATCTTGAAAATAAGAGACATGAACTAACTGGGCCATTTACAAAGACATTCTTGGCCTCATTTTTTTTTCCACCTGTAAAATGGGAGAATAGGTGATATCAGCCCAACTTCATTTCCCTCAAAACTTGTTTTTGACTAGATTGCTAGGCTAGTAAAGCAGAAGGTTACTGAAGACTTAATTTTCCTAGGTTTCAGCAAAGTATTTGTTAGCTTTGCTTTTGGTCCTCTGGATTTTGGCACAGGTTTCTTCATTTCCTTTATGTGTGTTGTCCACCTTTAATAGAAGATAAGGCATTTTTAAAAATTTATTTTTATTTTTGTTTTTACTTATGTCCTCTATATATGGTTAGAGCTTAGTTAATACTTCTCACTTGCCTGAACTAGTAGATAAATTGGGGGGGAATGACAGTAGAGGGGGAAGAGACTGAATATTGTTTTCATAATGCAACATTGATCTAGCAAAAGATTTTGTGGCATGGTAGAACAGGAAAGAAGAAAACAAGAGATTTGATTGGACAGAGTACAATGGCTTTGGTGAGACTACCAAAATCCAGTCCATAATTCATATCTTCCTGATGCTTCCTGGATTGTTACCAATTTTATCACACTGATGAGTAGCACACAATTCAAAGATGAAAGGTTTGAAAGGAAATACCATACTAATGATTAGCCTATGGAGAGATAGGTTAGGATGAGCCTGATAGTCACATTCATCACCAGATATTACATGCTGGAGTTGATAGTGAACTTTGCTAATATGAGAGGAAGCAAAACAAATTCAAGATCAAGAGTGGCAGCCAGACCATCTTCCATAGTCCTGCTTCCTATCAATGGGGTGGAATGATTCTGGTAAAGACAAGTAAGAAGTTTGCCTTACACAGTATACCCATCATTATAATGAACATAACTGTGTAACACACTACTCCAATCATTTGGTTAGTTGATATAGTCCTCTAGGACCAGTAGTTGTCATCTGGGGAAAGAATTTACATTTCTATTTTACAACTTTGAATACCTTCACTTCTCATTTCCTTTCTCTACAGTAAAAAGAGATGTTTGGATCAAAGGCAAGCTAAGAGATTCAATCCCTGGCTATTGCTATTACGATTGTCAAGGGGAAACCTCTTCATTTAGATGCTTACTTGTATTTCTATGTTATTAGAAATTGTTATTTAGGTCAATGATCAATTATGAGAATTTTAATCCAAGAATGTAAAGTTTAGGATTAAGAGAGGGAAATTAATGAAAAAGGGAAGGAACTTTTCCTTACCTCAGGATGACTTTGAGAAAATACAAGGAAAAAGAAGTTGTGTACCAAGTTAGTAATCTCTGAGATATTCAAAATAATTACAATGTTTGAAACCCATAGGGAGAAAATAAAAAACCAACAAGAGATAGAAGATGATGGTGCATTTTTTTCAGGTAACTACAAACTCTGAATTTATCTAGCTAACACACACACACACACACACACACACACACACACAGACACACACATAAACACACAATAAAACAAGGTAATTTCAAATCCAAAACATAAGAAAAGATAGATTAAAGGTATTGAGAAATAATGGGTAACCCCTATTGCTGAATCATATGGCATCAGTGCAAACCTTCTAACCTGTTTTGCATGGCTTAGGAAAGCTCACTAATATTGTGTAATGTTTTAAACAATTATAAATGATTATTCTTAACTTCTAACTTATTCTTTGTGGGCAGAGGTAGCAGTCATCATAACTCCTTTTGAAAAGTCACTTCTCTATGTTCTGAGTCTTAAAACAGGGATTCTTAATTTTTTTTTATGTCATGGACCTCTGTCAATCTGGTGAAAACTATGAACCCCTTCTCAGAATGATATATTTTTAATTTCTCTTTTTTGATGTTTTATTTTTCCCAATTCCATATAAAAACAATTTTGCGAATTTTCATTTCTTTAATCAATAGTGATTTAGAACACTTTTCATCTGGCTATAGATAGCTTTGATTTACTTTGTGAGAAAACTCCCCACAAAATTATATTTTTAAATGTTTAATGTAAACAAGACCACAAAAGAAACTAATTATACTGATATAGTAAATCTATATTTTTATGAATTTCATGGACCCCAAGGGGTCCCATCAGGACCCTTGAGGTAAAGGTTTCTCTATTTCATTAATTACAGAGGTGAAATGACCTTGGTTTAACTGGAAACAAGTAAAAAGTACCCAGTGACTTTTGTTCCCCCACTAATCTACGGTTTTAGGAGGCCTCCCAACTTTAGTCACCATTTTGAGACTGCCTCCATGCAGAACTGGAGACCAGAAAAACAGGAGATCAACAGAGCTAGAACTAGAACAAGACTAATGATATATAACCTTGCAGTATAATAGATGACTGGATTATTAAATAGTAAATAAACTTCTTTTTCCTTTTTTTTTTTCTCTGCCTTGCTTCTATCAGGTCAGTTGGGACATCAGCCAGCAGCCCTTCTAAGATCTAGTTTTGCTAGGGAGGCAAAATGGAAATGTTATTTAAATCGAGGAGTGTACATTATGGTCCAGATGAAGAAACCTCCTACCCTCAGTCAAGTATGCTTGTCAGAAAATGACCAGATTGCCTCGAGAATGAGAGGCATTTAGAGGTATTTGAAATCAAGAGAGCCATTAGCTCTGATTTGAAGCAAACAGAACAAACCAACAGATTAAAGTGGATGCAAGTTTAAGTCTTTCAAAATCATCAAAACCAAGTTCTTAAAGCCTGCATGCCTTACAAGTATCTTCAACTAAGTATATCTCCACCCCCTTCTTCCTGTCAGTGATAGAAAGAAACTGCATTCATCTCAAAGCATTCTTTCAAATCATGAAAGTTAATTTCTGGTTAGGTTTGAATGATCTAAATGGTTCTCTCTATGTGGGGCAGGTGCCATCCAGTGATTCCAGGTATATTTGTCTGCAGATGAATAAGTTTTTCTTTGTGGACCACTACAGACACAATAGAAAATCAAATTACTAATATCAAAAATGTAAAGGGTGAATGCCTCAACATTGTTGTTTGAATCTTGTGTCTCTTACATCTGCTCCTCCTTTAGGCACCTTGTATCTCAGGATGAATCAAACTCCATTTGTCCTCCTACCTACAATTTCCAGGCTGATATTTTATATACTATGAAAGACTACTTTGGAAATAGTAAACAGCATGAGAAATTCATTGGCAAAACTCTGTTCTTTCAGATATTGCTGATACATCAGGTACAGGGTTAACAAATTTCCATGTGTATCTGATATTCTGGCATGTTATCTTAAACACTTAAAGATTTGCTTGCTCATTTAAACAAATGGAAGTTCAAAAGGTTGTCTGGATTTGGTAATAATCTATATTTATGTTGTTCCTTAATGAATATTTTAAAAAGTCCATCTTCACACTAGTGCTGTGAGATAGTATGGTAGCTGTAAAAAGTCCTCATTATAGACATAGATTACCTGGGATTTAATCCTGGTTCTTCTATTTAGAACCTGTGTGACACTGAAAAATTTTTAACATTTCTTTGCCTCAATTTCCTCACGTGAAAAAGAAAGAATTTTAACAAGAAGTCTTCTAAGAATCTTCCAGCTCTGAGAGTCATGATCATATAAGGTATATTTATATCGGTAAGAAAAATAAAATGAAACAAGGCCTCCAAGAAGGTAAATGATTTGTCCAAGATATAAATAGTAAGACACACGCCAAGATTTTAGCCTTAGTGTTTTTTTGTTTATAAAAGAAAGATTTTATTTATTTTGAATTTTACAATTTCCCCCCTAATTTTGCTTCCCTCTCCCAACTCCCCACAGAAGGTAGTCTATTTGTCTTTACATTGTTTGTATAGTATACATTGATCTAAGCTGAATGTGATGAGAGAGAAATCATATCCATAGGGAAGAAAAATAAAGTATAAGAGATAGCAAAATTACATAGTAAGATAAAGGAGTTTTTTTTAATTAAAGGGAATAGTCTTTGGTCTTCGTTATCCTTTCTTCTTTTAATAACCCCGTGCTTCCATGGCTGCCATTCCAATATCCTTTCCCAAATAACTGATTATTGAGTTGTATGGCAATCTTTGATATTCGACTTCCATATAAAATCTGAACACTTGGCACTGCTACTGCCCAAAATGGACAGAGAGAAAAGTACCTATACCCATTTCCCTCTGGGTATAAGGGATAATGTTTAAATGTTTCATTTTAAAGGAAACAATACTGGGCCTGTGGGAAGAACACTTTCGCAGCAGGCATTAGTAAAGCCCAATCAACCTCCTTGTGGGAGGACAATTAACGGAATTAAAAGTTGGAATTTTAATTATCATACAAATTAGGAGGAAATTAATCAGCTCATATTTTATGACTTGCCTCTGCACTGAGCTCTGCCAGTTGACTTTTATGGCAAATCTTTGATTAATTGAGACGCAGTGTGAAAGCATAAATTCCAGACTCTGGTCGCATGTTAATGTTTCCCTTGTCTCATGTGTCGCCCCAAGGTTAGTGATGGCTAGAAGGAAAGATATATGGAACTTGGAAATATACTCTTTTCGGACCCCACACTAATTGCCTTCATACATAAGATTTTGAGCTCAAAATGGCCAAATGAATTATATAGCTATCATATTCTTTTCACAGATAAGGAAACTGAGACCCAGGGAAGAGAGTTGATTATCACATAGTAGATTGTAGAGTTAGCATTTGAACTCAAGTCCTCTGTCTCCACATTCAACAAACAAGCAGCTTGTTTTCAGCTGCTTCCTAACCTTGTTCCTTTTTGCCCTTCTAGCATATTCTTGGCTCTTTTAAGTATCTTCTGTGCCAAACTTCCTTTCCATCTTGTTCCCTCTGTTCTCTCTATTCTGGCTGTCATCCTTTAAACTGGAAAAGTCTGGGCAAGATCATCATTAGGGCTTGGTTATCCATCAAAACCCCATGTCTGCCATGCCCTAATTTCCATTTTTTCCCAGGGCCCTACATCAAATTAAAAATCATCAGCTGAATTATGACCATGCAAGGTCAGCCTAATATTTCCCCAGCTTCAAACATCAGCATTTCAACCTTCTAGAGGGGAGGGAGTGGTCGTTGACCAAAGTGGCAAAGGACTGCAGAGAAGAGATAGAAGTCAAGCATCTGTCCACTTGGGACATGAATATTTTGTCCTGAAAGACAAAACTGGTTACTGTGTTGCTTTAGCAATGGAGATTTAAAAAAAACAAAAACAAATAATTACTTTGCTGGGCTATCCTTCCAAATTGTAGGAAAAATTAAAGTTCCAACAGCTCAGTATTCCTAGATCTGAGATCAAGATTAAAATGAAGTGCATTCACAAATTCCTAAGAAAACATTCAAACAAAAACATAGTTTCTAGGCATTTGATAATATTTAGAATTCATCACTGAAAGCATTTAACACTTTCATTATTGGTTATAGAGTTGATGCAGTGTCACTAAACAGTAGATAGAATGCTGTAAATAAACTCTAAAGATGACATTAAAGCTTAGCTAATTTGAAGTATGATTCACAGGACTGAGTCTGAAAATTATTGTGAAGTTGCTGAAGTTGAATTTGGATTCTAAGCTCCTTAACATACAATAAATTTTGACTTCCAACAGTTATGATTCATATCAATATCACCAGAAAATACTTTACAATTTCAAGTAGCTCCAGTTCTCCTTCCCTCTTATTCCTCATCCTTTTAAAAACCAAAAAAACAAACAAAAAACCCCAAAAAACTAAACCTTTCCTACAATGATTCTGAAAATTTCTACCTAAAGAAAGAAGAAAATTCTTCATTATTAATCACTGTCTAAAAGAATCTTTAATATTTTTCTTCCTTGTGTGACCTTAGACAAGTCCCTTTCATCTCTGGGGCTGAGATTTCTTACTTGAAAAATGAGGGCAATGGACTAGAATGATCTCTAAAATTTCTTTCAGTGCTATAAATCATTAAAGGATGTTGCACTTGAAATATTAACCTGATCATATTCATTCCAAAAAAATACCATTTTCTTTAAATTTATGGACTAAAACAAGCAATTCTACAACATAATATAACAAAAAAGATGATTGCACATGAAGCTGCACATCTATTATATACAACTTATATTCTCTATAGATATAAAAGAAAGTTATCGTGTTAATTTGTTTTTCTCCTTTTTTATCTTCCTTTCCATTTACCATAGAGATGGCTACCATTAGACTCAAGGAGGTATATGAATTTATGAATGCATGCAAACATGTATGTATATGTGCATGTTTATATGTAAATTTTTCTATGTATACTTCTTTTTAACAATTCTTTCTCTGAATTCAGATAGCATCTTTCTTCATATGTCTTTTATGGTTAATCTGAGTATTTACAAAAGTCAGAATGACATTCATTCAAAGTCTTTTTTCCCATGCAAATAAAAACTTTATATTTTTTCATCTAAAATAGTAATATTTAATTTTTTCATTATGATACTTTAAAGAGGAGGCAAAAATGGTGTTAAAGAAAGCAAAGACCACAAAAGCAGGTTTACTATATCAAATTATATCCATTCTGGATTTAATACAATTACCAGAGTTCTGTGGGACTGAGCTACAAGGTACCTAAAAGAGGAACAGATGTAAGAGACACAAGATTTGGACAACAGCATTTTCATCATTGGGGCATTCACCCTTTACATTTTTGATACTAGTCATCTGATTTTCTGTCTTTTTATGTATTTTATTTTTCTCTTCAGTTATATTAAACACAATTTAAACTTTTTTTAAAGTTTGAATTCCAAAGGAATTCAAAGGAAGAAAGGATGGAGGGAGGGAGGGAAGGATGGATGGACAGAAGGAAGGAAGGAAGGAAGGAAGGAAGGAAGGAAGGAAGGAAGGAAGGAAGGAAGGAAGGAAGGAAGGAAGGAAAGGATGGAGGGAGAGAGGGAGGGAGGTAAGGAAGGAGGGAGGAATGCAAGAAAAGAAGGAGGGAGGGAAGGAAGGAAAGGAGGAAGGAAGGAAGGGAGCAAGGAAAGGAGGAAGCAAGAAAAGAAGGAGGGAGAAAGGAAGGCAGAAGGGGAGGAAGGAGGGAGGGAGTAAGGAAAAAAGATAGGAAGGGAGGAAGAAAGGGAGGAATTGAGGAAGAGAAAAATAGTATAATTCATTCAGATTTCATTTAGGTGCCATTGGTTCTTTTTCTGGAGATAGATAGCATTTTTTCATTGAGTCCTTTGATATAGTCTTGGCCTATTATATTGCTGAGAACGACTAATTCTGAATTCCTAAGTTTTCTTGTTCTAGTAGAATTTCTCACCCTGATCTTTTGGTTGGTTTTCACTTCAGAATTTATTTAAGGTGTTATTTCAAAGTTGTTTGAAGCAGAATATTAGGAGTACTAAGGCAAGTGCTTCCTTTATTTTACCAACTTGCAAAAGAATAAAACAAAATTAGAACCTATAAATAATGAAAAAGGACTAGAGAAAACATCAATATCCACCAACTACTGAGAATAATCTTTATGTGAATCAAGAGCATGTTCTATGGGAACATTAGCAGGGAACAAGTAGACTTTCAAAAACACTTTTCAGAACTATTTCACAATTAGTGAACAATAGAAAATATAAAAGTCTGTAATATAATTTGTTGATTGGTCAAACAAAAAAAAAGACATTTAATGCAGAGAAAAATATTCTGCCCAAAATATTGCACCCCATTCATACAGCAAATCATTCAAGATTTCTTAGAATATGTAACAATGAATGTCATCCTTTTTGATGATCCCCTTATAATAAAAATATCAGACAAAAACCTATAATCAGAAAATATATGTTGCTCAAGGTATTCAACACTATGGTGGAGACTGGTACCTAGTCCACGTTGAAGAGGGAATTCTTCCGAGTGGTGAATTTATCCAAGTCTTTCAGTTTATGGATGAGAATGTGCTGACTGCCCCAGAACATTGCAGAAGCTTCCTTGATGAGATTAATAATCATTCTAGAGAATTTGTCCAGTTCTTCTTTGGCAGGTCTTGATTCACAAGAGTAGGGAGGGGGAAGGAGGAATCAGAGAACCAAGGTCATACCAGCAGAAGTAGAGCTAAGAGAAGAATGGGTAGAACCACTCTTGATCCAATGGGAAAAAATAGGAAGGGGGAAGAGGGTGTGGGGAGAAATGGGAGATCACCTTCCTCAAGTGTGGTCTAGCTTCACTGGAAAACAAGTCTCAAAATATTTTGCTGTTACTATATACAATGTTTTTTAAGTTCTGCTCATTTTTCACTTCATTGTTTCATGCAATCTTTCCATGTTTGAAAATGGTACTTCCAATTTAAACACTGGTAATTATATGCTCTGCTTCCCTAATAGGGAATGCCAGAACAGGTTTTTATTTTCCACCTCTACCTATCCTTGAATGGTTATAATAACAAATAGTCTAATAAGTAGTTTGCTTATTTTTGGTGGACATGCCCACCCTCATAGGCTTTGTAGCAAAGAAGTCTGAGTGACTAAATGTATGGAAATCCCAACATGTGGTTCCTGCTATATTATACTTATATATAAGCACATGCTACTAAAGTAATTAAGCAACAGCACAGAAGTGAGAAGATTGAAATCATAGAATCTTTGTTCAAATACTTTCACTATCATTTATCACTTTTATGTCTTTTTAAACTCTTTAATTTATCTGGGACTTAAATTCTTAATGTGCAAACTGAGAAGATTGGGTTATATGGCCTCTTCCAGATCTAAATTTTTGATGCTATGGTCCCTTCTTACTCTAAATCTGTGATCCTATGATTGTTCTTCTGTAGCTTATAGAATGAAGTCTAAATACCTTGAATTTAGAATTCAAGATCCTCCAACAGCTGACCCCCATTAAACTTTTCTGGCTTTGTTTCCTATTGCTGACCAAGCCAAATTTTTCATGTTAAACGAATTTCTACAATTCAAATTGCTCTTATATTTGCACTTCTGGGTTTTTTGTCACATTTCTTGCTATCCCGCATCAATTGTCCTTATTCAGCTCTGAAACACCCTTCTTTATCAATGCCCAAAGTCCTACCTCTTCCCTTAAATCTTTACTTTCTATTCTAGCTTTCTCATTTCTTTTCTTACACTGAACTCATAGAGTGTTTAATATACACAGTATTCAGTTTATATCATACTCTGTCTTGTGAAATTAGCTATTAATGTATAATTTATCTTTTTGAATATTGCTCTGCTTTGCACATAGAACTTTAAAATGTCAGAGTTTGAAGTACCTTAAATGCCATGTAGTACAATTCTTTTATTTAACAGGTGGGGAAATGGAACCAAAGTAAAACTATCAATATTAGTACATGTATAAATACTGCAAAAGATGTCCAAAGAAAAGCAACATAAAAGTGCCCTTAGTCAACTGTTTTAAGACAAATTATGTAGGTTAGTAGAAGAGATTTTCAATTTTAAGATGAAAGCAATTAACCCCTCAGTACATCTTTAATTCATTACTCTATTATTATATTACTATATCACTGTGTGTATACACACACACACACACACACACACACACACACACACATATATATATATATATATATATATATATATATATATATATACATATATACTTAATGTCAAGAGAAATAGGTTTGAGTGTTGGTTCTTTTGTTAATTCTGCTGTCAACTCATCAAAATGATTTTACTTCTCTGATCCTCAGTTTCCTCATTTATAAAATGCAGGTTTTGACTAAATGTTAAATCTTATCTAACTCAAACTGCTATAATTCTTCCACCTTCTGTCATTTTTCATGGATAACTTCTCAAAAAATTCTTCCTTTCAAGAATCTTCTTTTGTTGTTAAAATTCATTTTTAGTTTTTAAGGACTCCCTTCTATAGTAATGGACAAAAAGTATGATAAACAAAAACAGGTGGTATATTAGAAAGAGTTTTAAACTTAAACTGAGGAAAATGAGGATGATCTTCATGTAACATCTAACCTAATCATTTAAATAGTTGTGGGATCTTGATCAAATTATAAAACTCTCAGTCTTACTTTCTTCATTTGCACAATGAAAATAAAAATAGCACTCACCTCACAAAATTTTTGCAAAGATAAAATAGTGTTCCTCTACCCATGAAGTACTGTAAAAATTCTATCAATATTGAAAGTAGAATCCGATATTTCATCAAATAATTGAGGGTTCCAATAAGTGACAATTCCTGTTTGTTCTTGTTCCTAGAATTCTTAGCACATAGTGAGAGAATAATAAATATTTGTGTGAATGAATTAATGGTAGAAAACCTTGTCATCTTATTCTCATGATAGAGCTCATGGCTCCTACAGAGTTAAAGAAAATTGTTTGGGGGAAAAAAGCAAAACAAACAAAAAACAGAATCAAAGTACTGCCATTTGTTTCTCCATGTGTTACATTTATACAATGCCAAAAAAAAATCAATCAGTTCTGGAAGAACAAAACAAAGACTAGTGGAAAAACAGCTGTTTGATATTGTGTAGAAACCAACTAGATGATAGATTCATTTGTTTACTTTTCAGTCAACTGCTTGGAAATCTTAGGAACACAAGGTTTGCATGTCCATAATTTGTCATTGTCAGTTCCATTTTACAAGGCCAATGACTTGAATTTGATGTGTACCTTTTTTCATAATAGAAACTTATTGCAGTAATGAAAGGACTTATGGATTTTTAAATATAAAATACTACCATAATTATTATATAATAGGAACATAGATTTTGACCTGGAAAGTTTATAATCTAGTAGGCTTTACTAGATTTGACCCTAATGCCTAGTGGTTTTCTTCTTGTAGTCATATTTTAAAAGATATCTTCAACATTTTGGACAAGTTTAAACTTTATGACACACTTGGTCCTTGTTCGGAGCACTGGTACAGAAAGAAGATTTGGAATTTAGAGATTGAAACTTTTAGTTGGGGAAATAAGTAAATGAACGTTAATGTTAAAGCTCTTTTCTGATTTTTTGTTTATTACTATACTTTGGTTAATTTAAATATTTACATTAACTATATATGGAGAATGAATAAAGATAAACCATGAAGATGGGATAAAGGAAATAAGCTTCTGTAATGCAATTAACTTTGGAGCTATAAACCCTATTTGGGTAATCAACATATATAAATCCTTGTTGTGAACAATGCCTTACAAGTGGAGAGACTAAGGGGAAGACAGTTCTATGAGTGCCAGAGAGAGCTTAGAAACTGCCTCAGAGGGTATTTTTAATTGTTAAGAATGAGTGTTTGGGGAAAGAACTTCAGCCTCCTGGAGGCAGCCCCAGGGCGCTGTGAGCCCAGCTCACAACAGCAGGGGAATCTCCTGAGCTACCCCCCCTGGGAACAATGGGCACAAATTGGGGGAACAGCAGGGGACCTCTGTCAGAGCCAGCACGTGAAGCCCAGCCCTCAGGGCACACAGCCAGCAGCGTGGTTTTTGGGCAGCCCAGATCCAGGAACAGAAGCAGGCAGAGCCAGTAAGCAGGAGGCCCCAGGGCATGAGCCTATTGAACCTAGGGGAGTGACAAGAGAGAGACTTCAGAGCTCTGTCCTCTGTCCATGGAACAGGACTCTGGGGCTCTGACCACATTCAGATCCTGATCAAAGTCTAGCCCCCCCCCCCACCTCAGCCCCATGGCAGAGGGGGCTGCATATTAACAGACCAGGAGGGACGACAGAGCCTCACACACTGAGACCATTGTGGGATTGTCCCAAAAGCTCAGGAAGCACCCCCAAATCAGGCTCAGGCTGGGAAACTGAGCAAGCAGAGAAAAAAGAGGAACACTATTGAGAAATATTTTGCATATGAGCCCCGGAAGGATCAAAATACTCAGTCTGAAGATGAGGAAGCACAAGCTCCTGCATCTAAAGACTCCAAGAAAAACAGAAATTGGGCTCAGGCTATGACAGAGCTCAAAAAAGACTTTGAAAATCAAATGAGGGAGTTAGAATAAAAACTGGGAAAAGAAAGGAGAGATATGCAGAAAAAATATGAAAATGAAGTCATCAGCCTAGTCAAGGGAATCCAAAAAAATGCTGAAAAAATAGCATGCTAAAAACCAGCTTAGGTCAAATGGATAAAACAGTTCAAAAAGTTATTGAGGAGAAGAATGCTTTAAAAAGGAAAATTGGCCATATGGAAAAAGAGATAAGAAAACTCTCTGAGGAAAATAAATCCCTCAGACAAAGAATAGAACTCAGGGAGACTGATGAATTTATGAGAAACCAGGATTCATTACTTCAAAACCAAAAAAATGAAAAATTAGAAGAAAATGTGAAATATCTCATTGAAAAAACAACTGATATGGAAAACAGACTTAGGAAAGATAATTTAAAAATTATTGGAATACCTGAAAGTCATGATCAGAAAAAGAGCCTTGATATCATTTTCAAAGAATTACTACAGGAAAATTGCTCTGATATTCTAGAAGCAGAGGGCAAAATAGAAATGGAGAGAATCCACCGATCCCTCAGAGAAAGAGATCTCCCCAAAAAACCCCTAGGAATATTATAGCCAAGTTCCAGAACTTCCAAGTCAAAAAGAAAATATTACAAGTAGCCAGAAGGATACAGTTCAAATATCACGGAGCTGCAGTCAGGATCACACAGGACTTAGCAGCAACTACATTGGAAGCTTGTAGGGCTTGGAATATAATATACCAGGAAGGAAAAATAGCTTGGAATGCAGCCAAGAATGAACTACCCAGCAAGGCTGAATGTCCTCTTCCAGGGAAAAAGATGGACTTTCAATGAACCAGGGGAATTTCGAATGTTCCTGTTAGAATGGCCAGAGCTGAAGAGAAGGTTTGATCTTCAGATACAGGATTCAGGTGAAGCATAGAGATTGAAGGAGAAGGGGAATATATGAGGGATTTGATTATGAACTGCATGTATTCCTGCATAGAAAAATGACACTGATAATACTTACATGAACCTTCTCAGTTAATAGAGCAGGTAGAGGGAGCTTTTATAGTTGAAGCACAGGAGAAATCTGAATTTGAATATAAAATATAGTGTAAAAATGGAGTCAATAGAAAAAAGGCAAATGTAATGGGAGAAAGAAAAAGGAGAGGGGGAAATAGGCCAAGATATCTCATATAATAAGTTTTTTTCTTTATTACAATGAGCTGTTGCAATGATATGGAAGGGGGAAGGCAAGGGGGAATGAGGGAATCTTCGCTCTCATCAGAGGTGGCTAGGAGAGGAAACAGCATATATACTCAATGGGGTATAGGCATCTGGAGTAAGAAGTAGGGGGCGAGGGATAGGGGGAAGGGGGATGTGAGTGATCTAGGATAGGAAAGACCATGGGGGAAGAGTGGTCAGATAAAATACATTTTCCTTTTTACTTCTTGCAAGGGGCTGGGATTGGATGGCCTGTCCAGGACCATAGCTGCCAGGTGTATGCTGGGCCTAAGGGGTGGTAGGGGAGCTCAGGGCCTCTTGGCCCCAGGACCAGAGATCTGTCTGCTGCGCCACTCAGATACCCTACAGCAGAGTCAGTGAAAGGAGAGAGAAAATATAGTACATGATAGTAGAGAAATACGAAAAGAGGGAGTTGCCATCAGCAGTGGTGGAAAAATATGGAAGTAACTTTTGCCATGGACTTATCATAAAGAATTTGATCCACCTGTGACAGAGTTGTTGGTGTTGGAACAAAGACTGAAGCACATTCATTATTATTATTATAATTGTTATTATTATTATTATTATTTGGGGGCATTCAGGGCAAATGGGGCTGGGTGGCCTGCCTGGAGCCACATAGCAGGGTGATCTTTGGGTGTCTGAGGTCATATTTGGACCCAGGTGCTCTTGGCTCAAGGGCCAATGCTCTGTCTGCCACCCAGCCACCCCTACTATTATTACTATTTTATTTTATTTTATGTCTTCTTTTTTCTTTTTTTTTTTTTTGGTATTTGCAGGGCAGTGGGGTTTGGGGTGGCTTGCATGTCACATGGCTGGGTGATTGTTGGGTATATGGGGCTAGATATGGGGCTCAGGTGCTCCTGGCTCCAGGGCTGGGGCTCCGTCCATTGTGCCACCTGGCCATACCTACAATTATTACTATCATTTTTTTTAATTTTAATTTTTTCTCTCCCCTTTACTTTATCACTCAAGTGAGTCTATATTTTGTGGGGGGAGGGGGTATTCTGCTTACTCTTAAACAAAAATATTTCATTAATGTATACAAAATTACTTGTACAAAAAGAGAATAAATAAATATTAAAAAAGAATGAGTGTTTGGGTGATAGCAACTTATTAATAATAGATAATTTGAGTAATGGTAACTAGTGTAGGAAAAATACCTGTAAGATGAGGACAATAGTATTTTAATTACCTATGTTAAATAGCTAATGAAAACTTAAAAAAAAATCCTTCCATGGTTTTGATATGGACATCTAAATGATCTAGCCAGAATGTAAGATAGCTTAGTCTAAAAAAGAAAAAAATACACTCATGTCCAAGGCAAAAATAGTTAATATTTATTCTCAGACCAGATTTCTTGAAATTTCTTGAAAACCTGACAATTTTTTTGTGATTGTTTTTGATGGAGAAATAAGATGTCTTTTTTTTAAAGAACTAGAATACGAAACCTCTTTTCATCCATTTAAAAAGTTATTTTAAAAATATTTTGTAAAAATATAAAAAGTTAATTTAAAAATGCTAAAGTTTTGAATATTTATAATACACCTAGCAAACTTTGTCTTAAAGTGTATGATCCCTGCATCAATGTGAACACAAAGGGAAACAGATATTCAACTGAAGAATGTAAGAACCCTATGCTCATATTCCCAGCCCCGATATGTATTCCCCCCCGACCAGTCCCTGGGTCTCTGGATTTTTGAACAAAGACCTTCCACCTTTATCTTTCTTGGTCCTCCACAGATGCATATTCCATAAGACAGCAGATCCTCTGCTTTCATGTCTTTCATCAATAAGTAAACAAAAATTTTTGTGTGTCTATTATGTGATTATTCAGACAAGCTCTTTTCTTAGGGAAAACATCATTCTCAATGAAATGTGTCCCCCAAATATCAACTACAAACCTCTGTAACATTTCCATAAATATTCATATTTCATCTGAAATTTCATCCTCAAACCTGACAGCCCCAAATCTTAACCCTCTTTTGAAAAATCTTTATTAAAATGTTTGTTAAGTAAACAATCAACTAGATTATTCTAGAGATTCCCAGAATCTCTAGCTTTTAAGGTACTTAGAATGTGATGGGAGAATTGTTTCAATGCAATGTAATAAACATTTATTGAGTACTTACTTTGGGCATTTTGTGTGAATTATATATGGATATATATGTATGGTTTTACATATATATGTGTGTCTGTGTGTGTGTTTTTGTGTGTAAATATTTAAAAGGCATATTCCTTGTCTTCAAGGACCTTAAAATCTAATAGGAGGACAAATCATGGATGCAAATGTCTAGAAAATTAGTCTCTCTGTGTATATATGTACATATGTAGTAACAAGATTACAAGCATATATTCAACTTGAATGCCTGCAAATAAGAACTTATCTCCCCTAGAAAAAGATCAACCCTCTTTTGGATATCTAAAAGTTAGAAAGTTTTTATTGACTTCCAATGTGAAATACTACCTTTGAAATTTTCACTCATGGCTCCAGACCCTGACCTCTGAAACAAAACAAAATGAATCTAATTCTTTCTTCACATGACAGTCACCCTTCAAATTCTTGAGGAAGCTAGCCTGTTTTCCCCAGACTTTGTTTCTCCAGGTAAAACAAACTCAGTTGCTTTAGTCAGTCTGCATATAACATGGACTCAAAGCCTTTCACCATCCTGGTTTTCTCTCTCTGAACATTCTCAAATTTATCAATGTCCTTTAAAAATTTGGCATAGAGATTTGAAGTCATATTTGATTTGATGTATGAAGACGGCAGAGTACATTAGGTTGAACACTTCATTATTTCTGGGATATATTTCTTGATATAACATCATATAAGGATTTTTGGTCAACTTTTTACAATTCTGACCTATCTTGATCTTTTATTCTCTTTTCAGAACTACTTCCTAAATATGCATTTTCTATTTGTAAGTTAGTTTTTGTACTCAAGTTTAAACATATTAAAAATAATTCTATTGAGCCCAATGATCTAGAATGTCAAGATCTTTTTTTAAAACTTTTATTTAATTAAGGCAATGGGGTTAAGTGACTTGTCCAAGGTCACACAGCTAGGCAATTATTAAATGTCTGAGGCTGGATTTGAACTCAGATCCTCCTCACTCCAGGGCCAGTGCTCTATCCACTGCACCACCTAGTTGCCCGTATTTCAAGATCTTCTAATCAAATAGATAAGGATTAGAACTTGAGATAAAAAGCAATCTCTCTTAGTTGGGGGGAATCACTTTTAGCAGCTAAGAAAGAGATGAAACCAGAGTACAGTCTTGAAGGAAGGCAACTATTCTTATTGTTTGACCAATGATAGGAAAGAGGATGCTCTTCATTAATAGATGGAGGGAGATGGCAGGTTAAAATCAGAAAAGAACAGATTAGTTTAACTGAAGTATAGAGAATCTAAATAAATGAAAGGGAGTTTTGTGCAGCAAGACTGGAAAGATAATTTGTAGCCAGAGAATGTATGTGTCTGTGTGTGTGTGTGTGTGTGTGTGTGTGTGTGTGTGTATTTGTGTGTGTGTGTGTGTTTGTGTATTTGTGTGTGTGATAGGAATGGGAAGGGGAAGTTTAAATGCCAAGTCAAGGAATTTGTCTATTTTGTAGGCAATTAAAGTTACTGAATGTCCTTGGGGGAAGGTAGTTATATGATCATGCCTGAACATAAAGAGATGACATGCTAAATTCAGTAAAAAGCAATACATAAAGAGACTTACAGGCATTAACTGTAGGAAGTGAGATCACTGCAGGATGCATTGATTGTGAAAGGATTCCTAGAGAGACTATGAGACTGAGCTATTTCAGGATGCAGAAATGAGATAAATACAGAGAAAAGTATTCCAGATGGAGAGGGAATGATATGAACAAATAAGTAGTAGTAGTACAAATATACAAAACTTTTTCCATCTGGTTTGACTAAGTTTAAAATGTGAAGGAACTTTTAAAGATTTTTATCCATTTTCTCATTTTATAGATAAGGAAATATTTATACATCACATATGTTCTAATAGCAATAACATGCCTGAATAATCATTACAAGAATCTTAATGTTTATAAATCATTGCAGTTTGATAGATATCATTTGAACTTCTCAATAACCCTGTGAAATAGACAGTATAATTATTTTATGGATTAAGAATGAGATTCTTGGAATGTTTAAGTTATTTACCCATTGTCATACATTAAGTAGTCTAACTGAAATATGAATTTTGGTCTTGAGGAGTAGGAGAGGTGAAGAGGGCCTTAACAGAATTTTCTGTTTAAAGCAACTGTTATAGACATTCATTTTGGTAGAACAACTTCTCCCTTAGATTACTTTGGAAGATCACTCACACATATACAGAAGCAAGTTCCAGAATATTTATTACTTACCTGTATTCTGAAGTAGGTTGATATTTTCCTCAATTAGGCAGGATAAATTATTGCGAGTTATTACAGGATGAGAGGAATAGCAATTTGTGTGTCTTGAAATATTAATCCTTTAGTTTTCAGGATGAGTCTGAAATCTAGTCATTTAAGGAGAAAAAAACTATTGTATCTTATGGCTCAGCTGTGTGGACAACCAACCCATGCAGTCTTTAATAAATAGAGTTCTAATTTTAATAGACAATATTTTTAGAAAGTAAAACTGAATTTCTGTGACCTTAACCCTTTAATCTGATTGGCAAATTTCAGAATTTAGATGAAGAGAGAATTAGGATATCAAAGCATTCAGTTCCTTAAGGTGACTTTCAGATTCTAGAATCTGGACATAGAGTCAATAGGACATTTCAGTCAAAATAGAAATAGGATCCCAGTGTGGTAAGAGCAGGACATTTGCAGTTGAGTAAGGTAAGCTGCATGAGTGTGGTTCCATGTCTTGTATGAAAAAATTGCTTCTTTTCTTTGAGAACAAAGAAGTTGCTGTCATTCCTTCTGACCCCATAGTCTTCTGTCCTCAGACTTAGACCTCTTCCCACTACTTCCTCATATGGAGTCTTCACAATACATGCATCACTTTGTCCATATCCATTGTTCTCCATATTGTTTATATTATATCCCAACAGCCCTATAGAAACATATGCCCATCCCCTCGATTTAGTACATAGTATTTTGTCTTTAGGGGGTGGTTAGAAAAATTTCTATTGGGTTTCTTATTAAAAAGACTACATTACTTTTCCCCTTAAAAGCATAGATTTGTTCTAGGAAATTCATCTCTAATACAAGACTAATTTTCATTCCTTGCTAACTTTCCTGTTTTCTGACACTTGAAATACTGTGACCCATAAAGGTTAGCAGTTCAGGAAGGAAATCTGCATCTTGAAAACTGCTGAGGGAGTTTTCTCTTTCTTATTCAATACAATCTTTTTAAAAATCTGCATGTATTTACACTTTAAGGGCTTTCAGGGCTGTTTCATGGGTAACTTAGAACCAATGATTATATTCCTCCAATGTAGTCTTGCATGCTGTGGAAAAGTAGGGGAAAGATGCTAAACTTGAATTACAGGATATGAATTACACATATGAAGTTAGGGAGGTTGATCAAACTTGAATATTTCCCACATTTATTTGTACTATGTAAAGTTTATTTTTAGAATGCATGCAATCATGCCATTGGCCATGACTTTCAAGTTTTTTTGGAAGTAGAAATTATGATTACCTTGACAAATTGTGATTATAATCCAAGTTAGTGAAGGACTTAGATATGACTCCTATTTGCAATTTAAGTGAACTCAGGTACATCATCTATCTATGGATTTCAATGTCCTTACTTATAGTGTTGCTGAGAGATTAATATTACCTTTTAAGATGGAGAGTTGGTGAAAGTGAATGAATTCACATTTTATCCCTGGAGTTAAAACAGCTTCGGATTTATTTTACAAGCCTGAAAACTTCATAGATTAAAACTTTTCTCCTGAAGAGTCAATAAGCAGCTTGAGGACAGGAGTGAATAAGCAGCTAGAAAGCATAAGCCTAGGTGAGGGAAAGATAGGAAGGCAGCCAGACAAGCTAACTGGGCTTAGATTCAGGAGCATGAACTAGAGGCCCATGTTTCTCCAATGGGCCTAGGTCAGGAGCACGTGGCTCTAGATTAGACAGAGAAAGAGAGAAATCACCATCCTCCTAGCGAGGAAGGAAAGGGAATAAGAGAGTTCTTTTCCAGGTTCCTGCGCTTAAATACACTTCTGTAGTGGATTAGAGAAGAGTGATACTCAGGGAGAGATACAGAACCTGGCTTCAAGTGTTCTTCAATGGGAAAGCTATGTGTTGGTCTTTCCTGTCTCAAAGTGT
This sequence comes from Macrotis lagotis, assembly GCF_037893015.1. Lineage (NCBI taxonomy): Eukaryota > Metazoa > Chordata > Mammalia > Peramelemorphia > Peramelidae > Macrotis > Macrotis lagotis. The sequence goes on along the minus strand of NC_133658.1, from coordinate 597,319,935 downwards.
GTGACTAAGTCCAACATGTCATTTCCTGTAGAAGATGATTGTCACACCTGGGTAAGTTTGACCCATAATTGAATTCCTTAAGAGAAAAATGTGAGATAGATATTCAAGTATGTTAGTCAAAAATTTAAAAAATATTTAATTCCATTACTACATAAATTATCTGAAAAAACAATGGGTAAAGAAGTCATACCAAATTCCTTCTTTGACATAAATATGATTTAATAACTAAAGAATAGAACAATTTCCCTAAGGAATATTTATGCAAAATGTTAAATAAAATATTATCAAGGAGATTATAGCAATATAGCATGAAACTAATGTGCTATGATTAGGTAGGATTTATTCCTGGAATTCAGAGCTAGTTAAATATTACAAAAACTATAAGCATGATATTTTTAGACCTTATTCCTAATTTTTACTCTAACCTGATCAGTTTATAAAATGTCTGTATAAAAGCTTATCCTTTATTCTTCAGGAAAATATTTCCCACTCCTAATCTCATATAAGCCTACCTATTAAGTTAAATTTTGCAAGTAAATTTTTTTTTGATTAATTGATATTTTATTTTATTTTTCAAATTTCATAATATGGAAAGCTTTTCAGCATTTATCCACTTGCATATTTATGTTACACATTTTTCTTTCACTCTCCCTTCTGCCTGCCCCCTCAGCAGCAAATAATCTAGTGAACACTGTACATTTGGGTTTAACATGTTTATAGATTAGTCATTTGCTCTATGAGGAATTAGGACTGAGGGGGGAAGAAAATCATGGGGTAAAAAGGAAAAACATAAAAGAAAATTTTAAAAAGTAAATAGGCTGTTCATTCAGATTTCATGGTTTTAGTTTTTGTTTGTTTCCAATGTTTTTGTTTCTATTTTTCTGTATGTGCATGGCATTGTCCATAACAGGTCTCCCTAGCTCTCTAAATTCTTGAGAGGAGCTGTATCAATTTTAGATGATAAACTCACCATTTTGGTGTTCATGTGTAGAATGTTCTGTTGGTTCTGTTACCTTCTCTCAGGTTTAGTTCTTGAAATTCTTTTCATATTTCTCTTAAGTCCAACCATTATGGTTTCATATAGAAGAATAATACTCCATAGCATTCATATAACATAACATGCTTAGGAATCACCCAACTGATATACTTCTCAAATTCCAATTCTTTGCTACTTCAAAAGAAACTGCTATGAATATTTTGTAACACAAGGGACTTTTCCCCTTTTCTATGATTTCTTCTGAATATAGGCCTAGAACTGGATCAAAGGGTATGATCAATTTTATTGCTCTTTGGGTATAGATCCATAGTACTCACCAGAAGGTTGGATTAGTTTATACCAACAATGCATTAATGTCCCAATCCTCCCACAACCTTTCCAACACTTATCATTTTCCCTCTTTGTCATCTTAACCAATCTAATAATTGTGATATAGCACCTCAGAGTTGTTTTAATTTGTATTTCTCTAATCAGTAATAATTTGAAGCATTTTTTCATATGATGATATATGGTTTTAGTATCTTCATTTGAAAACTGCCTGATAAGAGGAAGAGCCAAGATGGCAACAGGAGAAGAGCCTCTCTTAGGTGCTCTCTTGAAAATATTTCAAAAACCTTAAAATTATGACACTAACTAAATTTTCGAGAGACAGAACCTGAGAGATCCAGAGAGGCAATTCTCCTGCCCAAGGTAAATTGAAAAATAGTGGAAAAACTCTGTTCTGTGGGGTTAGAGGGACGGCCCCACCAGATCAAAGTAACTTCAGCCTCCCGGGAACAGTACCAGGATACCTGGGCTCCCTGCAGCAGAAACAGTTTCCTGACCTGCACTGCAGGTAGCAACAAGTACAACCTGGAAGATCAGCAGGGAGACCTCTGCCAGAGTGAGAGTGAAGCCTAGGCTCTTAGCATAGCTGCAGCAGCCCAGATCCAGGAAATGGAAGGTGGCCTGCTGAATTGTCCAGCAGGAACCTCCAGGACTGAGTGCTCAGTCCACCAAAGGTAAGGGAGTGGAGGGAGAATATGGAGGTCTGTCCTCCTGTCCCTGGAACAGGACTCTGGGGCCCTGACCACATTCAGATGTTGATTGCAGTCTAGTTACTCCATAGAGCAGGGACTCCCCCCACCAACTCCATAGCAGAGGGTGCACTTGTGGTCATTCACAGACCATGAGAGCAGTCAGAGTCTCACACAAATAAAGTCCTTGTTGGGGTATCCCAACAAACCCTAAAAGTTCAGGAAGCACCCCCAAACCAGGCACAGACTGGGGAAATCAGTAAACAGAAAAAAAAAAAGAAAACAGAACATTGACAATTACTTGTCTATGATCCCATGGAAGATCAAAATATTCAATCTGAGAAAGTCCAAGCTTCTACCTTTAAAGACTGCAAGAAATATAGAAGTTGGGCTCAGGCTATGACAGAGCTAAAAAAATTTGAAAATCAAGTAAGGATGATAGAAGAAAAACTGAGGAAAAGTAATGAGAGAGATGCAGGAAAAAATATGAAAATGAAATCAGAGGCTTAGTCAAGAAGACCAAAAAAAAAAACGCTGAAGAAAATAACATGTTAAAAACCAGCTTAAGTCAAATGGATAAAACAGTTTGAAAAGTTATTGAGCAGAAGAATGCTTTACAAAGCAGAATTGGCCAGATGGAAAACATCTGAGGAAAACAAATCCTTCAGATGTGGAATGGAGCTAAAGGAAGCTGATGACTTTGCAAGAAATCAAGACACAATAGTTCAACACCAAAAGAAGGAAAAATTAGAAGAAAATGTGAAATATTGAAAAAAACTGACCTGGAAAACAGATTTAAGAAAGATAATTTAAAAATTATTGGGATACCTGAAAGTCATGATCAGGAAAAGAGCCTTGACCTCATGTTTAAAGAATTACTACAGGAAAATTGCCTTGATATCCTAGAAGCACAAGGCAAAATAGAAAATGAGAGAATTTAGCAATCTGCCCCGGAAAGAGATCCAAAAAGCTCTAGAACTCCCAAGTCAAAGGGAAAATATTCCAAGCAGCCCAGAAGGACCCAATTCAAATATTGTACAGCTGCAGTTAGGCTAACACAAGACTTAGCAGAAACTACATTAAGGGCTCATAAGGCTTGCAAAAAATATTTCAAAAGGCAAAAGAGCTTGTAATGCAACTGAGAATCAACTACCCAGCAAAACTGAACACCCTCTTCCAGGGGAAAAGATGGACTTTCAATGAAACAGGGGAATTTCAAATGTTCCTCTTGAAAAGACAAGAACTGAACAGAAGGTTTGATCTTGAAGTACAGGATTCAGGTGAAGCATAGAGAGAGGATGAGAAAGGTAAGTCATGAGGGACTTAATGTTGATGAACTGCATGTATTCCTGCATGGAAAGTTGATACTGATAATACTCATATGAACCTTCTCATTTATTCTCATTTAATAGAGCAGGTAGAAGTTGCTTTTATAGAAGAAGCACAGGAGAGAGCTGAATTTGAAGATATAATATGATGTAAAAATGGAGCCAATGGCTAAAAGGGAAAGGTACTGGGAGTAAGGTGGAATAGGCTAAGATATTTCATATAAAAGATAATTTTTTTTTGCATTGAGCTTTTGTAATGGTATGGAAGAGGAGAGGGTAGGGGGTAATGAGGGAACTCTCATGAGAAATGGCTCAGAGAGGAAATAGCATACACACTCAATAGGGTATAGACATCTAGAGAAAAGAGGAGAGAAGGGAGGCAGGAGAAAGGGGGGGATGTACATGACAGAGGAGAGGGTAGATCATAGGAGAGAATAGTCAGATATAACACATTTTCTTCTTTACTTTTTGAAAGGTGCTGGGATTGGGTGACCTCTCTGGGACCACAGGACTGGGTGTTTGCTGGATCTCTAGGGTGGTATGTGGGCTTGGGGCATCTTGGACCCCGGGCTGGTGCTCTGTCCAGTGCACCACTCAGCTACCCTACAGGAGAAAGTAAATATAATAGATGGTAGTGGGGAGTATATAAGAAATTAAGATTCTTATATGAATAAGTTCACTCGAGCCTGTATGAGAACATGTCCTTCCCCCCTGGAATATGTCCTATGTGATTTGACCACATTCTTACAGTCCCAGGAATTAGCCATTCCTTGGAACATAAACAGTACTGAAAAGAACTTGCAATTATCACAGTACTGACCTTAATTATGTTGTGTCTTGCGGCCCCATATGACATCTTCCTAACATCATGACATTTACTGACTTCCTACATTCATGATAAGAACTCTGGGATCCTTTCCAATTGAATTTGACAACAAACCATTGTTCTTCCCTAATAAATATCCTAAGACTCCAATCATTCATGATGATGAAGAAGAAAATGAAGAAGGAGAAGAAGCAGAAGAAAGGGAATCCCACCCATGGAGAAGACATTCTGCCTTTGACTCTTCCATTCAGGACTCATGGCTATCGAACCAGAATTATCCAGACAAACTGATTAAGAGTTGGTGCTCCCCCGGATTGGTGATGCTTTCTTTATCTTTCTCTTCTACTTTCATTATAGTATTAATAATCCTTTCTCATATATATATATATATATATATATATATATATATATATATACATTATTTGCTATATAGAATATTATTGTAAGCAATCTATTCCTTGCATTATTAAAATACTTTCATTTTCAACTGTGTGAGGGCTTCATTTATAGAAACGAATATGAACTTCATTAAAATCACAATACAGGGAGGAAGGAATGGGGTGAATTACAATCAGCAACAGCAACTATGGAAAAATATGGAAGTAACTTCTGTGATGGACTTCTGATAAAGGATGTGATATACCCAAGACAGAGCTGATGGTATCAGAACACAGACTGAAACACATTTTTCCCTTTTATTTTGCTTTATTTCTCATGATGTTTTATATTTTTGTGGGGGAAGGGGTATGATGATTATTCTTAAACAAGAATATTTTAGTAATGTGCAAATAAAAAAAGAAATAAAGATTAGAGTAAATGTTAACAAAAAAAGAAACTGCTTGATCATATCCTTTGATTATTTATCAATTGTGGAATGACTTGTAACCTTGAAAATTTGATTCTTTATTTTAGAAATGAGATGATTATCAGAACCCCTAGTGGTGGAAATTGTTTCTGAGCTATCTTTTTTCCAATCTTGTCAGCATTGATTTTTAATTTAATGTAGTTCAAATCATCTGTTTTTCAATTTATAAAGTATTCCATTTCTTGTTTGGTCAGAAATTTCTCTCCCTTCTATAGATTTAACAGATGTAGTATTTCTTGATCTGTTAATTGGTCTATGGTATCATCCTTTATATCTAAATCCTCTACCCATTTTGTCATTGTTTTGGTATAGGGTATGAGATATGAGACCATGCCTAAATTTTGCCATTTCAGTTTTCCCAATAGTTTTTGTTAAATAGTGCATTCTTATGCCAGAAGTTAATATTTTTGAGTTTGTCAAACATTAGATTATTATAGTCATTTACTACTGTTTCTTTTTCTTTTATACCTATGCTAATCCACTGGTCCATTATAAAATCTACCTAGTATATAAATATTTTCTGACCATGATGTATTGTTCTAGTAATACTTCTTATATTCTCTTTGGTAAAAGTTTATATAAGATTTTTCACATCAATGTTCATTAGGGATATTCTTCTATAATTTTCTTTGTCTGTTTTGTCTCTTGCTGGTGTAGGTATCAACATCATATTGGTAGTATAAAAAATATTTGGTGGAACTCCTTCTTCACCTATATTTAAAAATAGTTTATGTAGTATTGTTATTAATCGTTCCTTAAATGAATGGTTGGTCAAATTCATTTGTTAATTCATGTGGACTTGTAGATGTTTTCTTAGGGAGTTTATTGATGGTTTTTTCCAATTTCTTTTTTGTTCTGAAATGAGGTTATTTAAGTATTTTATTTCTTCTTCTGTTTCTATTTTTGCAATATTTATCCATTTAATTCAGGTTGAAAATGTTACTGTACCTACAGTTGGCCAACATTGCTTCACATTATCTCTTTAATTTTCTTTTCACCCTTTCCATTTTTGATAATGTTAATTTGATATTAGACTTCCTTTTTATCAGATTACTAAAGGTTTTTCTATTTTTTTCTAAAACCAATTCAGTTTTATTTATTAGATCATGGTTTTCTTTTTTTCAATTTTATTAATTTCTCCTTTGATTTTATGTTGGTTTTTTTTTTTTTTTTGTTTTGCAAGGCAGTGGGGTTAAGTGGCTTGGCAAAACCACACAGCTAGGTAGTTATTAAGTGTCCGAGGTCAGATTTGAACTGAGATACTACTGACTCCAGGGTCAGTGCTCTATCCACTACACCACCTAGCTGCCCCTCTCCCCTTTGATTTTTCAGAATTTCTAATTTGGTATTTAATTGGGGATCTTTAACTTTTTCTTTTTCCAGATATTTTAGTTTCATACCCCAAACATTGAATTCCTTTCTCTATTTCATTCATATAAGCATTTTAGATATATAACATTTCCATTAAAAACTACTAAGACTACAACCCATAGATTTGGTATGATATCTTGTTTGATACACTTATTCTTTAATATTAAGTTATTTAGTTTCCAACTAATTTTTGGTTTCTCTATCTATGACCCATTATTTGTAATTTTTATTGCTTCAAGATATGAAAAGCATGCAGTCATTATATCTGCCTTTCTGCATTTGATTATAAGATTTTTATATCTTAGTACAGGATAATTTTCTGTATTGGTGCCATATACTGCAGAGAAAAGGTCTATACTTTGCTATTCCCAATTCAGTTTTCTCCAGAATTCTACCATTTAAAATTTTCCCAACATTTTATTCATCTTTTTAACTAACTTCTTGTTTATTTTATGATTAGATTTATCTAATTCTGAGAGTGGGAAATTGACTACCCCCATCATTAAAATTTTGCTGTCTATGTCTCCTTGTAATTCATTCTTCATCTCCTCTAAGTATTTGGATTCTATAGCAATTGGTATATATATATATAATGATATAGCTTCATTGCCTAAGCTGCTTTTTAAGAAGATGTAGTTTCCTTCCTTATCCATCTTAATGGGTTCTATTTTTGCTTTTGTTTACTCTAAGATCAGGATCATTACTCTTGATTTTTTTTATTTCTGCTGAAGAATAATATATTTTGCTTCAGTCTTTTGCCTTTACTCTGTGTGTACCTCCCTGCTTCCACTGTATTGTGTAAACAACATATTGTAGGATTCTAGTTTTTAATCCATTTGCTGCTTCCATTTTGTAGGAGAACTCATCCCATTCACAATTACAGTTAGGATGGCTAATTTTGTATTTCCTTCTATGCTCACTTTCCCCATTTATACTTTTCTCTTTCCTTTATGCTTTTCTCTTTCCTTTCCTCTTATTCCTCCTCACCAAAGTGTTGCTCCTTTTCCCCTTCAACTTCATTTATTCATTATTATTTACTTTCATTTATACCTTTCCTTTCCCTTTAATCACTCACTAGTTCACTTTTCTTGCCCTTTCCCATCTCCCTCTACTTCTCTGTAGGGTGGGATAGATTTTCATAAAATATTTAATTTATTTTGAGTTTTACAAATTTTCCCCTAATCTTAGTTCACTCCTCTGACCCCTGAACAGAAGGCAATTTGTCAGTTTTTCCATTGTTTCCATGGTATACATTGATCCAAATTGAGTGTGATGAGAGAGAGAAATCCTATCCTCAAGGAAGAAACATAAAGTATAAGAGATAGGAAGATCAGACATCAGATATAAAACATCAGATATCAGTTTTTTCCCCCTAAATTTAAGGTAATAGTCCTTGGTCTTTGTTCAAACTCCACAGTAGTTTTTCTGGATACAGGTGGTATTCTCCATTGCAGACAGCCCCAAATTTTCTCTATTGTTCCACTGATGAGTGAGTCCATCAAGGTTTATTATTGTCCCCATGTTACTGTAAGGATGTACAGTGTTTTTCTGATTCTGTTCATCTCACTCAGCATCAGTTCATGCAAATCCCTTCAGGCTTTGCTGAATTCCCATTCCTCCTGGTTTCTAATAGAACAATAATATTCCATGACATACATATACCACAGTTTGCTAAGCCATTCCCCAATTGAAGGACATTTATTAAATTTCCAATTCTTTGCCACCACAAACAGGGTGCTATCAATATTTTTGTACAAGTGATGTTTTTACCCTTTTTCATCATCTCTTCACAGTATAGACCCAGTAGTGGTATTGCTGGATCAAAGGGTATGCATATTTTTGTTGCCCTTTGGGTTTAGTTCCAAATTTCTCTCCAGAAAGGTTGAATGAGTTCACAGCTCCACCAACAATGTAATAGTGTCCCAGATTTCAGACAACCCTTCCAACAAAGATCATTATGGGATAGATTTTTTAACCCAAATGGGAATGTATGTTATCTCTGAACAAAAATCTATTGAGTAGATTTATTCATTGTTCATACCCTCCTTTTTTTCCTTTTACTCTAATAGGTCTTTGTGCCTCTTCACATGATGTTATTTATCCACTAATGTCTAATTTTCTCCTAGTATAGTCCTTCCCTTTATGTTTTATTGTTTAACTCTGACTTGCACTTATCACCCCTTTGTCAAAATATACTCCTTTCATCTGTCCTGATAAAATACTATTCTCAAAGATTGATTGCTTAATTACTTGATTGCTTGATAAGCAGCCTTGCTTGATAGTCACTAAGTAACCCTCTTCTGTCACATTAGAGTATACTTCTCAAGAGTCATAAATCACATCAAATTATAATTCCTTTATACCTCACCTTCTTTTCAAACATGGATATATAAACCTCATGAGCCAAAGCATCATGCAATGTCAAATCATTTCATGAACCACTTACATCATGCCCCCTCCAAACTCACTACCTCCAGTTGTAGCCAAAGTGTCAAGCAAAGCAAAATCTCTTCATTATGTTTTCTCCCTCCTTTTCTATAGTACTCCAACTATAGGCTTACAAACCTCCTTACCAATGTATTTGGTACACTTTCTTTCTCTGTCCCCTTTAGCACACCAACCATTGCACTAAAACCCTCATTAACTAAGGTATGGATTATGGCATGATCACTTTCTAATATCTTCTTGTCCAATGATTCTAGGAAAACTCCCAACCCCTACCCCTACACAACTATCCTTAACTAAGATATCTAGTAAAATAAGGTCACTTCTGGCTTAATTATATAGAAAACCTCTAAGTATTCTAAGTACAAGTATACTCTGAAGGTCCCTCTTAAGAATTTTATAGTTGATTATAAGGTATGGGTGACACTGGCATAGGAATGCTCAGCATAGGATGCCCTCATCAGAGAAAGTGTTAAACTCTAAGAGCAAGGCAGAATTTTATTAGTTAAGGAAATACGAGATACCTAAATTTAGAATAAAGATACTAGGTGTTCAGCTGGATTATTTGTGCCTGACCTGTGGTAGAATATTCTGAGCTTATGTTGGCCTGATCAGGCATAACCAAAAATGCCATAATTTGTACCAAACATGGTGATGACATTTTGGTATTCTTGGATAATAAAGAACAAGGACCAACAATAGCCATATCCTCTAAGTACAATCCCTTCAACTATATTAAACTCTTTATCTATTATTAGAGGAATACAATTATCAAGATTTGCAATATCCCTTTTAGGGATTCATGCAATCTAATCTTCTTGAATAACATTTGTGTTTTTTTTTCTCTTTTCCATTTATATTTTCATGCATCTCTTGAGTCTTGTATTTGAAGATTGAATTTTCTGTTCATGTCTAGTCTTTTTATCAAGAAATTTTAGAAGTCCTCCATTTCTTTGAAAATCTATATTTGTCCATGATAGAATATGCTGGTTTTGCAGGATAGTAAATTTCTGGTTGTGATCCAAGGTTCTTTGTCCTCTGAATATCATATTCCTGGTCCTCTGATCCTTTAATGTTGAAGCTCATAAAACCTGTGTAATTCTAATTGTGCTTCCTTTGTATTTGAATTGCTTCTTTTTTGACTGCTTGCAGTATTTTCTCCTTTATTTGAGAATTCTGGAATTTGGCTATGATAGTTCTTAGAGTTTTTATGTGGGGTCTCTTTCTGGAGTGCTCTTTCATGGTTTATTTTGCCTTCTTGATCTTATGTTAGGACAATTTTTCATCATAATTTCCTGAAAGATAACTTCCAGTATCTTTTTTTTGATCTAGGCTTTCTAGTAGACCAATAATTCATAAATTATCTCCTCTGGATCTGTTTTCCAGGTTACTTTTTTCCTAAAAGGTATTTTATGTTTTCTTCAGTCTTCTCAGTCATTTAATTTTGTTTGATGGAATATTGATGTCTCATAGATGCAATAGTTTCAATTTGTCCAATTCTATTTTTTAAAGTTTTATTTTCATCACTTAGTTTTTGTGTTTCCTTTTCGATTTGGTTAATTTTGCTTTTCAGCAAATTGTTATCTTTTTCCATTTGGTTAATTTTACTTTTTTGCTGAGCTGCATTCTTTTCCAGTTGGTTGGCGTGACTTTTAACTGGATTGCTTTTCTTTTCCAGTTAGTTGATTTTATTTTTTTGATGAGATACAATATTTTTCAGTTGGTTATTTTTAATTTTAATGGAGTTGATTTCCTTGATCAATTTTTTATAATTTTCTTTCATGGTTGCCATTTCTTTTTTCCATTTTTATTGATACTTTATTTTTCCAAAGATATGCTATGAAAGTTTTTCAACATTCATCTATATACATATACATATTATAAATTTCAAAATATCCTTCTATCCTCCCTTCTCACTCCCCTCCCCTCAACAGTGCGGAGTCAGGTTAATATTGTTAACACACATTTGTGTTTAACAAGTTTACAGATTAGTCATTTTCATTTTGGAAGAATTAGGGTTAAGGGAAAGAAATATTTAAGAGATTATTTTAAAGAAGTGAATGTAGTGTTCATCAGATTATGAAGGGTGTTTTTCATTTGTTTGTTTCATTTCATTTTGTTTTGTTTTTCTTCCTCTGGATTGGGTTAGCATTTCCATAGCCAATCTAAAAGGGATGTTCTAGCTCTCTGAAATGCTGAGAGCAGCTACATCAATCAGGGTTGATCATCTTACAATGTTTTTGTTAATATGTATTTTCTTGGTTCTCCTCCCTTTTCTCAGCATCAGATCCAGTAATTCATTCCATGCTTCTCTAGGATCTAATAATTTACAGTTTATTAAACAATAGTAGTATTATATAGTATTCATATACTATAACTTGTTTAATCATTCCCCAATTGATAGGCATCTCCTCAATTTCCAATTCTTTGCCACTATACAAAGAGCTGCTATGAATATTTTGGAACATGTAGGACTTTTCCCATTGTTTTATGATTTTCTTCTGGATAGAGTCCTAAAATTGGAATTGCTAGGTTTTATTGCTCTTTGGGCATAGTTCCATATTGCTCTCCAGAATGGTTGGATCAGTTCACAACTCCAACAACAATGCATTAATGTCCCAGTCCTCTCACAATCTCTCTAACATTCATCATTTTCCCTTTTTGTAATCTTAGCCAATTGAGAATTGAGTAGGTGTGAGGTGATACCTTAGAGTTGTTTTAATTTGCATTTTGCTAATCAATAATGATTTGGAGTATTTTTTCATATGATCAGATATAGCTTTAATTTCTTCATTTGAAAACTATATATTCATATACTTTGACCATTCATCAATTGGGGTTATTTTTTCCATTTTTTTCTTCTTCTCTTTTTTGCTTTTAAAATATTTCTATGCTCTTTGATGAGGTTTTGGATGTGATTTTGATGTGATTCCAAATCATAAACTACTTTGAGTCTTCCTATATAGGTAATTTGTCACTGCTTTCTCCTGAGATGACATTTTTTTTATCATCTCTATTTGAATAGAAGTTTTCTATGGTTAATATTTTGCTATTTTGCCCATTTTGAATGTTGAACTCTGCTCCTGGGTTATAGTGAAAATAATTTCAAGAATTTTGTGCTGGGGCTAGAGCCTGATCTCTAAGGCTAAGACTAAGATGTTGCCTATGAAATCCAGGTTTTTCCTTAGCAGTAGTTTGCTTCCTCCTTTATGCCCAGGCTTGGCCTATGCAATAGTTTGTTCATGACCCAGTCCTGTCTTTTTCCCTGGCATTCCCAGGGTTCAGAAGTTATCTGGTGATGGGACCCTCACAACTATCCTACTATCTAGCTGCCAGGACCTGATGAACATGATGGCTAGAGGTCTCCTGCCAGCTTTCCCACTCTTCTACCTAGCTGGGCTTTACTTCTTCTGTTCTCCCCAAAGAAACAGACCTTCATTGAAGAATCTCCATGAGGTCTAAATATTTTGCTCTGTTTTTGTACATAATTTTAATCTCTGTGTAGTGCCTTCATTTACCACTGTTAGGAAAAAGCTCTGGGATCATACTAGCTTCATACTACAATCTTGTCTCCATCTCCAGAAGTCTGCAAGTAAATATTAAAAACACTATGTATAAAGCATCATGATAAAAATTTGGAATGTTAAGACAAAATTAATAACCATACCAACCCTCAAATAGTTTATATTCTACAGGAATGAATACAGTATATAAGATCAAAGATGTAAATTCAAAGAAGTTTTCACAGATAAAATAATTATGAATGTTTCTTTTTCAGGAAAAACTATTGTCTTTCTTACCCTTAAAAGTCTACATCATGTGCCAATTGATTTTGAAGATTTCTTGCAAACTGTAATATTTTCTTCCATTTCTCCCATTAGCTTCTTTTCCTCATTATTCTAACAATATGCTTTCTTGGGGTAGGGATTATATTATTTTTAAACTTTTATCATGGTTTGATTAGTTTTCAACAAGACAGAAGTTTAATCAATACTTTTGAATTGAATTATCATAGGTGATAACTATACAAGATCAAAAAATAAAATGTTATGATTATTGTTATTGTGGTTGTTACTGCTCATCATTTCATCCCAAACAGTATTCTGGCACAAATCTTAGTTTTATGGAAATATGGTAGTGATTCCTCTATTTCTTCACTAAAACAAATCATCCATTTTCAGGACTTGAGATTCCACTTACTTTGGGACAAAAAATTGAAGAATTTTTAAATTTTTATTTAAATTTATCTAATAGTTTCTCTAATTTATCTAATAAAACAAACATTTCCATACACAGCAATATAAAAAATGATGGTATAGGAAACTGTAAATCTACTAAGCACAACTTGATATTCCTTGCAATTATACAACAAAATTATCATATGAATTTCTTTTTCTTCTTCCCCTTCCCTCAAATTGCTTCCATTACATATGAATAGTTGTATACACATATAATTTTCATAAATTATATTTATTTGTATATTTAAATATATGTATGATTACAATTGCATATGTATATAAGTATACATGTATATAAATGTATGTTTATATACAAAATGTTCTGTATATACTTCCATTTATCTGTTCTTTCTCTCGATACAGACAGTATCTTCATATATTCTTTATAGTTAATTAGTTAAAATAACTCATTTGCAGTTGTTAAAACAAAATAATATTGCTATTATTATATCCAATGTTCTCTTGGTTATGCTCATTTCACTCTTTTTTATTTTGAGCAAATCTTTCCATGTTTTTCTATAATCATTGAGCTCATCATTTCTTAAAGCACAGCAGTAATCACAATCATATACTACAACTTTTTCAATCAATTGAGAGGTTTCCCTGAAATTTCCAGGATTCTGTCACCCCAAAGCAAGGTGTTATAAACATTTTAAATTATTTGGGTTCTTTTCTTTTTTTCTAATGATCTTTGGAAAAGTAGTGATATTGTTTGTATAGGTAATTTAATAACTGCGCATAATTCCTGATTATTCTCTAAAATGGATGCATTCCATCAATAATGAATTAGTATACTAATTTTTCTACATGCCCTCCAACATTGTAACTTTCCTCTTCAATCACTTTACTCAATCTGGTAAGTTTCAAATGATATTTCATGCTTGTTTTAATTTGCATTTATCCAATAATATTGATTTAGAACATTTTTTCATATGACTTTTTCAGAAAATTCCCTATTCATATTATTTCACCATTTATATTCTTTTTAATTGGGGAATGACAAGATCAAGAAACTTAGGAAAAAAAAGAACAATGATGATGACCTTACAAAAGAAGTTCTTCTCATATGTTTTGTTACTGTATTATATTATTCCCCTTATATGAAAAACTTCTTATAATGAATTATTAAATAAAAATGAATAAGATAGTGTCCTCATTCCAGTGTGTATAGAATATTTCACATTTCTAATATTCTCACCATTCTATTAAAAATAATTGAAAGCATGGCAGCTAGTTGGCACAGTGGATAGAGCACCAGCCCTGGAGTCAGGAGTACCCGAGTTCAAATCTGACCTCAGTCACGTAATAATTACCTAGCTGTGTGGCCTTGGGCAAGCCACCTAACCCCATTTACCTTGCAAAAAACCCCCTAATAAAATAAAATAATAATTGAAAGCCATTTTCTCACTCTATAAACCCTTGCCTCATTGTCAAAATAGGAAAAAATATATTTATTATAACAAATATACATAGTTAAGCAAGTCAAATTCCTTCAGTATGTACATATAAAAATACCTAAGTCTTTTTCTGTATCCTACATCCATCTTGTAATGCCACCTTTTGTAATGATAAAATGTTTCATTATTGGTCTTCTGAAATCATGAATTGCTGTATTGATAATTTCTTAGAGCTTTTAAAGTTGTTTATTTTTATAGTGTTGTTGCTATTGTGTTTAATGCTTTATTTGTCCTCCCCATTTCATTCTCCATCATTTTATGAAAGACCTCAAAATTGACAAATGATTTAAGAATATGAACAGACAGTTCTTAAGCAAAGAAACCCAGGCTATTTATAGTACATGAAAAATGCTTCAAATCACTAATTAGAGAAATGCAAATTAAAGCAATTCTAAAGTTTCCACTTCACAACCTTCAGAGAGGCAAAGATGACAAAAAGGACGATGCTAAATATTGGAAGGGCTGTGAGAAAATAGGCATATTGATGTACTGTTAGTAGACAAATGAATAGATGTAACCATTCAGGGAAGCAATTTCAAATTGCACATAAAATATTACCAAATAATTTGTGCCTTTTGGCCTAGTTATGCTACTGCTTGGCTTATACCTAAAAGATATCAAATAAAAAGGAAAAAAGTCAATTGTGAAAAAAATTATATAAGTTTTTTTGTGTGGTAGCAAAAAACTCAAAGGAAGCTCAATAACAAGGTAGTGTTAAATGAGTATGATGAAGAAATAAGAAAATAAATGATTTTTACATACTCACATCTGAGATCTGTTAGTGAAGCCTTAAGAGTCTCAAGATGAACTTAAAAAATTCCAGATTTAAAAGATCTTATTTTCATACTGTTTCTTCTCAAAAATTGTTAGCCCTTTTCATCTCAATGGCCTAAAACTAAACATTTATTGGTATTGCATCCTCTGTAATGAAAAATTTCCATTCCTCAACCCAGGAAACCCAAGTTTGTTAAGCACACATAAAAATGTAAAAACAAATGTGAGGTTCCACATTCAAAGACTAAGCTCCCTTCAAAATGGGTAATGTCTTAGGATTGTGGAAATATTCATTTGGAAACACCCCAAGGAAGTGTTGTCTTACTGACATACTCTTGGTAGAGTTGGAATTTTCTGTTTTTAGAGGCAAAAAGGAAGATTATTCAGATAATCATCATGTAAAATTTTAGCTCTGAAAATCTCCCCACATGAAATTCATTCTTGTAATTTTAAATCCAGGTACAGTGCAAATCACTCAGGGAAAATCATATAAGACCCTTTAGGGGTGGCTAGGTGGTGCAGTGGATAAAGCACCAACCCTGAAGTCAGGAGTACCTGGGTTCAAATCCAGTCTGAGACACTTAATAATTACCTTGCTGTGTGGCCCTGGGCAAGCCACTTAACCCCATTGCCTTGCAAAAACCTAAAAAAATTTTAAAAAGATCATTTATGCAACATTTTCTCTTCATGTGAATAACGTAATCACATTGTTTACCACATTAGTGGTAGTAGCCCAAACCTAGAACCTTTTAGTCTAAGATTTTTCTTCTATAATGATGTGGGCAAGTACCTTTCACATGCTTACCACATCCCTATGATTTTTTTAGGCAAGTAGCAGTTACTGACTTGGTGCCCTGGGCTTGCTGCATACCTACTTAATTAATACTTAGATATTCACTCTATCATCTATCTATCTATCTATCTATCTATCTATCTATCTATCTATCTATCTCTTTCTATCCAATCTATATGTCTTCATCATCATCTACTTCCTATGACCATTTATCTTTATGAAAGATTGGGAATGACTTAGCATTTTAAAACCAGGAAACACTGATGTTTGGAACTGTCAGAAAAATTTTAAAAATGTGAAGTACGTGAAAAGTTTATTACAACCTAGTGTAAAGCCTTTAGTCATCAGAACAAAATCCCTTGTTATTTATGGACATCAGGTACACCAGTATACTCTTGGTGGAACTATAAATTGGTATGGCCATTCTATAAAGCAATTTGGAAATATTTTCCCAAAAAATTACTGAACTAGGCAGATACCTTTTGATGCAGCTATACCACTTCAAAATCTAATTTCTTTAAGGAAGATGAAGGAAAATTGTGATAGACAGGTAGATCAATAGACAGATATACACACATATACACACAAATAAAATATGTACAACTTTTTTTCCTCAGAGACTCAGGGAATATTTTCTTATTAGGGAATTAAACAAATAACAGTAAGTATTATAATGGAATATAATTGTGCTACAAGAAATTTTAGAGAAAATATTTTATGAACTCATGCAGAGTGAAGTGAGAATAATTTTGAGAACTTACAGGGCAGTATTACAGGTGAAAACAACTTTGAAATATTTTAGTTCTTTGATCTTTTCAATAATAAACCATAAGTCATCTAACAAAAGATGAAATATACTGGACCTTCTGCTCCAGAGATGATAAACTTAAAATTCCTATAGAGATACATTTCAAACTTAGTCAATATGGGAATTTACATTGTTGGATAATGAACATTTATGATAAGGGCTTTATTTTTTAAGCTTTAAGGTTTTTTAAATATATATATATATATACATACATACATATATATATATATATATATATATATATATATATATGTATTATTCAATTGTTCAGCAACTCTGATTCTTACAAACATTGGATAAGTCATTTAATCACCCTGGGTCAAAAATTTCTCATTTTTGAGATGAAATTGTTGTACAGGATAACCTCTAAGACCTCTTCAAACATAAATTCTTTAATCCTATTAAGCCTAAGAGCACTTAGCATGTCCTGTAAAAGGTGTTTGGTTTTCTCTTGGAGCTAAAAAATCTCCCACTAAGAAAGGAGAAGCCTTAGTAACCACAACCTTAAAAGAAACAAGATAGCAGAAGTCTTTTCAATTGCTTATAGAATGTGGTTCTCCTTTGATTATTAATGGGAAATATATCAATGGAGACTCATGACCTATGGTTTCAAGGCACAAATCTAAAGTCTTTGGTCTGCTACAGGGATGTTCCATATGAATGGGAATAACCCCAAGTACAAAACTTTATTTTCTTTTGGAAAATAGGAGGTAGTAGGCACGGAATATGGAAACCTGGAACCATTTGCTGAACAGGTTTCGGAAAAGCGAAATGCCTTTCAAGATGCAACCAAATTTAGGCTGACTCTTGGTGATTCCATTTGATTATTCTTGACAAAGATACTGGATTGGTTTGACATTTCTTTCTCCAGTTTATTTTACAGATGAGAAACTGAAACAAACATGGTTAAGTGACTTGTCCAGGTCACACACTAGCCAGACTTTACCTTAGGAAAATGAGTCTTCCTGACTCGTTGTGCAGTGCTCTATCTTCTGTACCACCTACCTGTCTAACCAAGCTATTAGGGAAGAAGAAAACATTTCTCTGACCCTCAGTTTCCTCATATGAAAAAAATTCAGGGTTCTTTCTCAATGCTTTCTAAGAGCTAACTCTAAACTTTTTTGTCTTATGATCCCAACTTGGATATTTGACCAAAGAAGATGAGATTGTTATGCATATTTTGTAGTCAAGTCAAATCAAGAAATATTATTAAGCATCTACTAAATGGGAGACACCTTACTAAGTACTGGAGAAACACAAAAAAGCATAAAATAATCTCTACTCTCAAGATATAAATTAATTGGTGATACAATAAGAAATAAGAAATATTCAAGATAAATTGGAGATACTCTTAGAATTAAAATTAAGGAAGAAGGGCCTGTATTTTTAAGTAAATTGGAATTTTATCTTAGATGATGTCAATAAGCAGGAATTCCCCTCCCTTATTTAAGTTTTCTTTCCTATGTTCTCTTTTCCCATTAGACAGTCAACTCTTTGAGGGTCAGTTTAATTTTTTTTTTATTTGTATCCTCAGAAGTTAGCATATTGCCTTGCACATACCAAAGGTTTAATAAATGTTTTTGGGAGAAGCCTAAGAATTCAGGAGCAAGAATAATAGAAAATTCTAGACTTGGGAGAAAGCCAGCTTGCTGCTTTTGCTTTTTTTTCTGGTCAATCAGATGACATGATGATGATATTTGTTCTTCATTCTCAGAGTTAGGGAGGTGATGTCATGACAAGTATATGAATTGGATTTGAATGACAGCTGCTGTGCTGTCACTTTCTTCTCCAAAGTCATCTGGGTCCAGTGGCCAGATATGGATCAGGATGACTGTAGATAGTGTTGGAGGGGGGGGGCGATTAGGGTTCAGTGACTTGTCCAAGGTCACACCAGTGTCACGTGTCTAAGGCAACATTCGAACTCCTGTCCTCCTGACTCCAAGGCCAGTGAGCTATCTACTGCATCACAATGAGATAGAATGCCTTTTTCCTCCTTGGCACTTTCCTTCAGATTATTTTCATGGTGGCTTCTTTCCCCCTACTGTAATGCTCCTAATGTTTCATTTAAGCTGAATATACTACTTTAATCTGAATGGGGGAAAATGGTGGGGCACTATAAAAGAGCAAGGAAACAAATTGGGTAATTACATAGGATCCTACACAATCTGGTGATGGCCCTTAAAGAGAAATGATAGGAATGGAGAGGGGGGGGGGGAGTAAGGAGAGGTGCTCAGCGGACAGACAGTATGGAATAGGAAGAGACTGCTTTGTTAAAATGCTTCCTGAAATGGAATGGATACTGCACACTTACTTGAGATCAGCAGGCCAAGAAGTGAATGAGCCACCTCCTCCCTTTGCTGGAACTCAATATCTCCTTTTCTGCCAGTCTGTTGGATTGGCTCTTCATTTTCTGGACTCTCTCCCTGACCCCTGTGGGAGCCCCCCAGATTTCTTTCTGCAGTACTCTTTGTGACTTTTTCCTTTTCTCAGCTCTGTCAGCTGGTAACCACTAAATTGGCCATGATTCTAATGGCTCTGAGACCGGGGAAAGATTGCAGTCACCAGCTGTTCCACCTGGCTCACAATTCAAACAGAATTCTTCCCTGTCATCCATCATTAGAGAAGACCACCCTGGACCTTGGAGGGTCACCAAGGAATCCCTAATTTCTTTGAATCCTGTTGTATTTTCCCTGATGTTCAAGTAGAATAGGTTGAAAACACTGCAGAAAAATCATGTGTTCTCCCACTCCTTATCAAAGGGCATTTTAACCAATGGATTTATGCAAAATCATATAAAATTACAAAATCAGGAATTTAGAGGTAGTTAGATGGCCCATAGATCACAGAGTGCAATGATCTAAAGTCTGGTAGACTTGAGTTCAAATATGACCATCTAGCAGCTGGGCAACCTTGGGTAAATCACAACTTCTCTGTGCCTCAGTTTTCTCTTCTATATAAAATGGGGATAATAATGGAAACTATTTCCTCAGGTTCTTGTGAGAAAGAAAATTACATTGGCTTTGAATTTAGTAGGTATTTAATAAATGCTTGCTTCCTTTCTTTATCTTTGACTCTACCCACTCTACCTTAGTCTCTTAGATCAGTACCCTTTTCTGTAATATTCCTTTATTGTTTAACATATAATTATCTTCTCCAATCTAAGTCTGTTTTCAAAAACTAGTATAAAATTAGGGACACTAAGTACTTTGGCTTTAGATTTGGCTTGGCTGCTGAATCATTATATAATTTGGGATAAGCCCTTTCATTTCTCTGGATGTTAATTTCACTACATTTAAAACAAAAATGCTGTATGTTGTCGTTTGGTTCTTTCCACAATTAGCACTACCCAACTCTTTTATATTTATGAAATACTTCTGAATATATCATGAGTTTTCTGAATGTTATATAAGCTTTTGGTCTTAAGCTTGAGCATATTCTTAAAAATTATCATTCTTGCCTTGTGTCTAGTTTTCAGTAGACACATAATGAAGTGACCAAATGTAAACAAACAAACAAATAAATGAAATGAAGATATTGGACTAGCATATTGTGTAAAGAAACATTAAGAACAAATTTATCATACATATTCTGTTCCTGCCATTCTTGTAATATTCATATATTCTTTTTATTCAATGAGAAGGCAATTTATCTCTTAATTGGAGAAACTATGGCCCACCATGCCCAGACTATCAACTGACTGACCAGGATTGACCTAATAATGTTTTTCCTCAAGTATGACATGAATTATGCCAAGTTTTTAAAAGGACTGAGTAGATTTGGCTACAATCTCAAAGAAGACTTAAAAGGGACTTGGTTCCAGTAAAACTTTGCATAGTCAATGAACAGGAGGCCACCAGTATATGTCACACTTGAGCATGGTATTTTATCAATCCTAAAGTATATACTATGTATTCAGACACAAGGAATGTCAACCAAGGACCATGAGGGACATTGTTAATCTAAATGAAAAAGTACAATGTTCATCTTACAACATCAATAAGTGATATTTTTCTCTATTGCTATAACTTTTCTAGCCTATAAGTCTTTTTTTGAAATTTGAAGACTCATCTGCTATAATTTTAAATATTTTAAGAAAACCACATAAAAAGCAATGATCAGAGAGACAATTAGATGACCAATAAAATTCTTTTAGAGGTCACATTCTATGAATCATACACATTAAGGTATTAATGACTAATACAATGCAAAACCCTTCATATTGGCATCTGTACTTTACTCCAAACCAAAAGTTGCTCAACAATAGATCAGATATCAATGATTAGGTAAATGAGGTTTTGGGGGAGTAGTTAAGGCTTTTCTGTTAACTGAATTCACATCACTTAGGCAGTTCCATCAATTAGGATACTTGCTTTTGATGTTCCTGAGCAGCAAAAGTTCCCTAATCTGTTAGCATTCATTGAGCATATTAACCTATAAAGTGTGGAGGTTCATCCTAAGAAAGTTTGAAAGACTGAAACAATGAGCACATTTCCATGACATAATATATATTATAAAGTTATGAGAGATTAGAGTAGTAATTTAAAAATGAGTTAATATAGTTTTCTTTTTTCAGATAAATAAGAGAATCCCATATATACATATATATGTATATATATATATAATCACACAAGAAATAAGTCCCAGACAGGAGCCACAAGGACAACTAGGTTGGAACAGTGGAAAAAGTGCTGTACCTGAATCAGAAAGACTTGCATTCAAATCTGACCTCAGACATTTACTGCTGTGTGACCCTGGCCAAGTCGCTTAATCCTATTTGCCTCAGTTTCCTCATCTGTCAAATGAACTGGAGAAGAAAATATAAAACTTCTCTACTATCTTCACCAATAAATGGGTCACAAAAAGAAAAAAACATGACTAAAAAATTAACTAAAAATAGAATTAGAATCCAAGTTTCCATAAGCAGGATTTCTCTTGAGATTTCTACTTAACTCTTCCTATTGCCTATTCTTTGATACTTTTTAAAAGTTCTCCTTAAGTTAAGGAAGTTGCCAAATGGTGGTGGAATTAGATCCCCTCAGCGCTTCACACTAGAAATGGTTTGATGAATAATTCGATGATATGGGATTTTATTCCTTTTTCTGTATCATTAAATTCACATGTGGCTGTTATTTTTCTGAGCCAACTGTGAGATGAGTCCAGAAACCTACCTTAATGTGATCTGCCTTGCCTAAAGACAGGTATTTCAAATTCATCATTTTCCTTTGGCCTAAAGCATCCCGTGAGCTTTATAACTGCTTTAGTGGGGTTCCCTGCCTTGATGGCTCTCTGCACGGCCTAAGAAAAGAATTAGGGGTTAGCTACTCTATGATTGGGGACCCACCCCCTTCCCTGTGCTATTATTAGTAATGCTGAAAGGGCTCTGCAGACTTCTCTCTGAATTCCATATGCTTGCTGCAGTATTTGTGCAGTGTCCTCCATGCACCATGGAAAGAAGGATGGTGAAGTGTGGCCAATCTGTTCTGTAGTCAGACCAGAACTTCCTAGTGACATTAGATGCTTCCTGCTGAGTATAATGACAACCATACCATGAAAAATCCTTTGATAAATCACAGTCCACTACCCACAGGAAGAGCTCTTCTTTCCACAGGAGAACAGATTGATGCTTTTTCAGGATACTCTGGACAGACTGAAAAGGTTTGGGATGTAGGCAGGGGCTCCTGCACACCTCTTTTTGCTTTTGTCTCCTCTTAAACAATACAAACAAGATGCAGATGCCACAGCCCAAGAGTGTTTTCAGATGTGAGCATCTATATTTGGAGGGCTCTGTATATTGGTAGTTTCAGTTCAGTCTAAGGAGGATCAGCTACTCATTGCAGCTGCTGAAGGGCTCTGACAGACTGGCATTTGATTCATATTTTGTCCATCACTTTTTCCAGGTCAGCTCCTTTAAAGAATGCTTAATTTCTAATCAGAGATGTTCAAATCCTGGCTCTGAATTTGTTTAAACTTGGACAAATATCTTCTCTTTTCAAAACCTTATTTTTGTTATTTGAAAAAATGACGTTTCATTAGATGATTTTTAAGGACACTTCAAGTGCTCTAAAACTGTGATCTTAAGATGATTTCAGTGTATAGATGTTTATTGAGACACCTTTGTAAACATGATTTACTGGAAGGTACTAGGTGATGTAAAATGCTCTGAAGAAAATATTTGGGGAAAAAATCTACCAGATACATTACTTTCAAGCAGTGCCAAACAGGAGCAAAATTAGTGAGGTTGTTGGCCCCAAAGCAAGAGCAATAGAAGCGTATTTGTACATAGTATCAGGAAATCATTTTTCTGACTCTCTAAATACCACCATAAATGGCATGCTAGTGTAATGCATTCTTTATAGGCATGATTTTCCACAAAGACTTCTATTGCATTCCTTCTATGCATTCCTTCTGGCAGATTCCTTTTAGGGATTATATTTGCGAGAGAGAAAAAGAGAGAGAGAGAGAGAGAGAGAGAGAGAGAGAGAGAGAGAGAGAGAGAGAGAGAGAGAGAGAGAGAGAAAGGACAAAAACTCTCAAATACCCCATTATATGTCTGAAATAGAAGAATAAAATTATATATTCACATGTGTAAGTATTCCCAAAAGGGGAGAGATCACTTTGCTAAGATGATGAGGCCTCTGCTAAATTTAAACCCTATATAGATTATTTGTGGTCTTTTTAAAGATCCCAGTTTTCTTTGCAGCTCAGGTATCTAATTGAATCTGATGTTGTGCCATGCATCACCAGTGCAAGTCTTCAAGAGGGGAAAAACTAAAATAAAACAGGCAAAATACAGAAGGGATACTGCAATGTGTCAGCAAGAATAGACTGATCCCAAACCCACATTTTATGCATCTCTTGTTTCAATTAGGAAAATGTGGCTATTTCTTCTTTTCCCCAGTTTAATATACTATTAATAAACAATTTTATTGAATCAGACAATGAGGGAAATAAATCTATTTGATTCACCAATTTGAATGAGCTGTCTTCATGAACCTGAATTACAGAATAAATAAGAGAAATGGAAACTGCTCCAGAAGTGGGAGGACTGTCACTTGATGCAGTTAATAGCATATGCATGCATATATATATATATGTATGTATAAGTATTATTTCTAATGAGACATTAATATGGTTAATATTGCTGTCAACAATCACAAACCATGTAATGATATGCTATTTGTATTTACTACAAGCAAAACAATACTGCCCTTATTATTTAGAATAGAAAAGAGCCTATCAGTGACTACCCCTCAAGTGGCAAGCTAAACATTAATGCAATTAACCTATGTGGGTTAAGCCACTCTGTCACTAATTCCTGTTTTTTGTTTTGATTTGTTTTCCTATGATTGGCAACTGAGATATTTTACCAAGGACTCCTAAAATAGTCTTTGTAAGATGGTGTTAGCTTTCAGGAAAAAAAGAAAGCTTAACCACCATTATAGTGATGTTAAAACTGGAAGCCTGCCCAAACTGAAAACCTAATGGCAATCTAGTTCTACTGAAAAAAGTTCCTGCTGCTTATTAAAAGTCCCATAAAAAGGGTTACCTAAAATAGGTCAAATATTTTATGAAGAAGCCATTAATCATAAATCTGAAAAAATACTCAGGTCAGGCTGTGAGATGAGGAAGAAAAAGGAGAACTGGAAGGGCAAAAAACCAATTCAGGGCTAAAATTAAGAGGTACTGAAGAAGTTAAATCACTGGGTTTATTGTATATTAGTAAAGTATTTATGATAATAGCAATTGGTACTGGTGATCTTATCTGGCTGGTTGTTTCCACTCCTGCAGGACAAGTTATCAATGAAAAACATGGTAGGACTTCAAAAATAGTACTTTCACCTTTCCATGGTGCAGAGAGCTAGGACAACTGTACTGGATTGTGTATGGATTATATTATCATCATCCAGAAGAAGAAAAACAAAACAAAAGAAAACATATACAAATAAAAAAATCATTCCAAATCTGATGAACACTCTATAAAAATATTATCTCTTTGTATCTCTATTTCCCTTAATCATAATTCCTTATGCTGAAAATTACTAATATGTAAACATGACTAACAAAATATGTATGTAAAATGCTGACCTGACCAGAACCTGATGAGGCGAGGGGACTAGGAAGGTAGGGTGGAAGGAAATTTTGTAACTTGGAAATATGCATATACAAATGGATGACAATAAATAAAATCGAAAAAATAATACTTTCAGAACTGTGCCAATCAGGAACAACTCATCTGGTTGTTGTCATTCAAGACCAGATTTTAAACAGAACTCTACTTTCTGATATGTGGGATACCTGGCTAAATTTCTTAAACTAATTGGGTTGCTGTTGGAGAGGGGGGGGGGTGTATTGAGGAAATGATGACAGAATTCCTTGAAGTAGTTTAGAGGGAAGGATATTTTCATATAACCCAGACCTAAGATTTCATCACTTCCAGTTTGGATACTACCTCAACTGATGCATACTGACAATTCATCTACAACTTATATAGCCTCAGATTTTCCTAAGGGAATGAGAAAGGTATGTATATTGTCCTTTATATCCAAGTATGTATCAGAGACAGGAGTCAAGGGAAAACTATCAATGATGAAATAATGGCTCTTGATAACACCAACTACAGTTTACCTTTTATAAATCTCTTAAAACTTAAAATGCTAAAAGTAAAGTAGTAGAAAACTCCTATGAAGAACTGGATAAAGCTGTCCAAATCAAATCAATATGCACTATGATGTTTTATAACTTCATGACAAAAAATGGGGAGAAGTTTTGAATAAAACCTAATTATAGGGAGTCTAAGTGGCTCAGTGGATAAAGCACCGGCCCTGGAGTCAGGAGTACCTGGGTTCAAATCCAGTCTCAGACACTTAATAATTACCTAGCTGTGTGGCCTTGGGCAAACCACTTAACCCCATTTGCCTTGAAAAAAACCATAATTATGTTTAAAAAAGAAAAAAATAAAATTAAGGGATGAGAGAATGATATACCAAACAGGGAAGTGAGAGATAAAATGGGGGTAAATTATCTTACATAAAAGAGGGGGCAAAAGCTTTTATAGTGAAGAGGAAAAGAAGAGAGGTGAAGGGGAGTGAATGATTCTTACTTTCATCTATTGGCTCAAAGAAGGAATAACATACACACTTATTAGGAAAGGAAGGGGATAAAAGAAGGGGCAGAGTGATAGATGGGAGGGCAGTTTAGGGGAAGGGATAGTCAGAAGCAAAACTCTTTTGAGGATGTTTTGAGGGAGAAAGGAGAGAGAAAGAGAATACAATAAACAGGGAGAGAAATGGGATGGAGGAAGATACAATTAGCCTTATTACCTGTAAAACAAATTGCACAATATTCACCTGATAATTCACTGCTGAGGGGAGGGAGTCAGAAGGGAAGGTGGAAGAAATTATGTAACTTAAACATATGCATATGCATGTGGTAGAATGTTGAAAAATGTTCTTAATATATAAATGGCAAAATAAAATATCAATTAAAATATTAACTGTGAAAAATTTTAAAGCAAGATTCTTATATAGAGGCCTCATTTCTCAAACATTTAGAGATGTGAATCAAATTTACAATAAGCCATCCCCCAAAGGATAAATGATCAAAATTTATGAACAGTTTTCTGATAAAGTAATCAAGGCTATTTTGTAACCATATAAAAATATTCTCATTATTGATAGGAGAAATACAAATTAAAACAATTCTGAAGTACTGCCTCATACACATTAGATTTATTAATAGGTCAGGAAAAGGAAAAATAAAAATGGTGGAAGTGATGTGGGAAAAAATGAGACATTAATGCATTGTTGGTGAAATTATGAGCTGATTTAAACATTAGATGATGTTGATGTTTGTTATTTGTTCCCAAAGAAGATTATGACATCAGGGAGGTGCTGCCATCAAAGGTACATGAACAGAATTTGAGAGAGGGGAGTACTGTATTATGTCACTAGCCTCATTTTCTCCTCCAGAGTCATCTGGATCCAGCTACAGATATGAATCAGGATGGCTGAAGGTGGTCCTGGATGCAAAGCAACCAGGGTTATGTGTTTTGCTCAAGGTCACACAGCAGGGTCTGAGGCTGGCTTTGAATTCCCTGTCTGGTGACTACAAGGTCAGTACTCTATCCACTGTGTCACCTAGCTACCCTCAATCATTCTGTAGAGCTATTTAGAACTATGCCAAAATTGCTATAAGGCCAAGCATAACCCTTGATCTAGCAATACCAATACTAGTTTATTCTTATCCTTTGTTATCAAAGGAGACCAATATGACATCACTATGCTTGAGATAAATTACAGTGCATCCTACTGGACTGATCAGACCAATACGAGGTTGGAAAGCTCTATCACAGGTTGGGCACAAATAGTCCATGTGAACATCTGGGGTGAGTACTCTAAACTTAAGGATGTCATGTTTCCTTTGAGCTGTTTCAATATTCTGCCTTCCTCATAGAGTGCAGCACCTTCACTGATGAGGGCATGCCATGCTGGTTGGTCCTGTGCCTGTGCCTCCCATGCTGTACAATCAATTCTAAAGTTCTTCAATGAGACCTTCAGGGTGTCTCAGTATTGCTTCTTCTGATCCTCTTGAGAGCTCTTGCCCTGTGTGAGTTCTCTATAAATATAGTTTACTTTTGGCAAATGTATGTCTGACATTCTAAGCACATGTTCAGCCCATCATAGTTGCACTGTCTGTGGTAATGTTGGAGTACCAGGCAGTTGAGCCTCAATGTTTGGTATCTTCTCCTGCCAGATGGTCTTCAGAATCTTCCTAAGACAATTTAAATGGAAGTGATTCAATTTGCTTATGTGGCACTGGTAGACTGTCTGGGTTTCACAGGCATATAGCAATGAGGTTAGCACATGACTCTGTAGACCTTCAGTTTTGTAGTATATCTAATAACTCTTCTCTCCTACACTTTCTTTCAGAGCCTCCAAAATACTGAGCTATCTCTGGCAATGTGTATGTCAACCTCATTGTTAATATGTATCTCCTTGAAAGGTACACTGCCAAGGTAGGTGAACTTTCAAAATTTCTCCATTTGCCATAATCAATGGTTCCATATATGGATGGTGTGGTGCTGGTTGATGGAGCACCTGTGTTTTCTTGGTGTTAATTGTTAGACCAAAATTAGTACAAGCAGCAGAGAATCAATCCATACTCTGTTGTATCAGCCTCAGAGATTACATTCAGTGCTCAATCATCTGCAAATGGAAGATCATGCACCAAAACTCCTTCCACTTTGATCTTGGCTTGTAGACTTTTCAAGTTAAAGAATTTGCCATCAGTGAAGTAGCTGACCTTGAGGCCATGTTTATTCTCATTGATGGTGTTTGACTACTTGGCTGAAAACATCATGCTAAAAAGTGTGGGAGCAAGGACACATCTTTGTTTTACTCCATTGATGACTGGAAAATCTTGAGAACATTGTCCACTACCCAGAATATGGGCATGCATACTGTCATGAAATTGATGTACAATACTCAAGAACTTCTCCAGGCAACCAAATTTTGACAATATTTCCATAAACCCTTGGTAATGATGGAATCAAAGCCTTGGTCATATTTATAAATATTGGATACAGAACTCTGTTCCGTCCCTGGAATTTTTCCTGGAGTATTTGGGCATCAAACACTACATCAACTATTCCTTTATCCTTTCTGAAGCAATACTGGCCCTCAGGAACATGACCAACTTCCAGTTGAAGGACTGGCAAAATCTCACTGGCAATGACTAAAGAGAAATACCCCTGTGATTTTCACAGAAGAATCTATTCCCTTTACCTTTATAGAGATGGACATAGGTATCCTTGAAATCTTGGATGATAGCCTCCTCATGCCATGTAATCTGGAAAATTTCAGTCAGGTTTTGGATGAACAATGGACCACTCACCTTTTGGATCTCAGTAGGAATAGAATCAGCACCAGATCCTTTACCACTTAAAAGGAGACTAATGGAATTCAAAACCTCTTCTTCAGTTGATTTTTCAGCTAGGGCCTGATTGACTTCAACCTGAGGTAAAGGGTTAATGACTTCTGCTTTGATTGATGATGGTCTTTACCATGGAAGTAAAGACTATGGAAGTGTTCCGCCAATCTCTCTAGAATCATGTCCCTGTTGTTAGTCAACATGGATCCATCAGCCCTGAGTAACTGAGATGCACCACATATCTTTGGCCCATAAATAGCCTTCAGGGCATCATAAAAGCATTTTAGTTTGTTACCATCTGCATAAAATTGAATTTTATCTGCCTTCTTACTGAACCAAGGGTCTTGCATCTCTTTAAGCTTAGCTTGGACTTTACTGTTAAATGCTGCTTTCTTAGAAATGGATGAATTATCCAGCTGGTAAACCTTGTGAAGTTCTTGTTTTTCAGTTATCCACTTCTGTATTTCCCATCATTTTCTTTTTTTTTATTTTATTTTATTTTTAGGTTTTTTGCAAGGCAAATGGGGTTAAGTGGCTTGCCCAAGGCCACACAGCTAGGCAATTATTAAGTGTCTGAGACCGGATCTGAACCCAGGCACTGCTGACTCCAGGGCCGGTGCTTTATCCACTATGCCACCTAGCCGTCCCCTCCCATCATTTTCATCAAACCAGTCTTGGTGTTTGCGAGTGTTCTGGTCCAGATGAGCAATTGCAGTGCTATGTGCCAGATCTCTGAAAGATGCCCTCTTTTTCCTGCTCCACTGTTGGCAACTGTTTGTTTCTATTTTCCCTCCAAGTTTAGCATTACAAAGTTTAGGAGGTTTAAAGAGATTTAAAAAAAGGTTTGGAACCTCTATGGACAAAAATATTTTTAGAAGCTCTTTTTGGTGGCAAAGAATTGGAAACTGAGGAATGATAATCAATTGAGGAATACTTTACAAATTGAAATATATAATAATGATAGAATAGTATTCAGCTTTAAGAAATGATGAGCAAAATGCTCTTTAAAAAAACCTGGGAAGGCCTACATGAGCTAAGGCAAAGTAAAATATGCTGTTTACAAAATAAAAGCAATATTATTAGATGGTTACCTGTGAATACTTAACTATTTTCAGCAATATGATGATCCAAAACAACTCTATAGGACTTGTGATGAAAAATGCTATCCATCCCCAGAAAAAGCAGTGATGGTATCTGAATATAGATTGGAGCATATATTTTTACTTTATTTTTCTTGAGGGTGTTTTGTTTGTTTTGGTTCTATATTTTCTTTTACAACATGACTACTAAGGAAATGTTTTGCACGACTAAATATGTATCGCATATATTAAATGACTTGTCTTCTCAAGATGGGATAAGGAGGCAGGAAGGGAGAGGATTTGGAACTCAAAGTTTTAAAAATAAGTGTTAAATTATTTTTACATGTAACTGGGAAAATTAATATGCTAAAAAACTTAAAAAGATATTAAAATGGGAGAAGTCAAAAGCTTATAGATTATAGTGCATCCTCATACTTCTGCATGATGAACACTTTCTTAACAAAAAACTATGGTTCAGTAAGATTTGGACATGGGAAGCATGACAATATCTACAAAGAATGAAATTAACTGAGAATGAATTTCATGCAAATAAAATTTTAACTATATTTCCATCAATAAATATAAGCCTGCAATACTTCTAATTAAACAACACAATTCCTGAAATACTTATGGATGATGTAGTTGTGGCAGTAAAGAGAGAAAAAAATGTGTTAGGGCAGCAGGGGTTTGGGGGCTAATCACAATGGATCAAGTATAGAGAGAAACTCTGGCCTGGAGTCAAACAATTTCAGTGGCATTGAAAAACTGAAATTGATTGGTAGGTTGGTTGGTTGGTTGGTTGTTTTACTTCATTCTTGGTGGTCCAAAATGACATCACTATATCAGGATCAGGATCAGACAAAATGTATTCCCAAATATGGCTGATCACAGAAATATGGGCTCAGAAGGCTCTAAATATAGGAATATTTGGAGTAGTTTGATATACTATATATTTGAAGGAGAGAAAGATAAAAACATGTGAATGGGAAATCTTGAATATTGCAACTATCACACAAGGAAGATAGGATTTTCATCAAGAATATACCAATGTAAATCTAAAATATACCAATATAAATTTAATATATTAATAAAAATTAATATAAATCTAAATAATATACCAATCTAAATTTCACATCTTTATGAAATCTGAGGGTCATTATTATACAAATTTGAGGCATCATGAATAAGCATATTATCATATTTCCCCATGTTTAAGATACACCTATTTTTTGAAAAATTTGGGCCTAAAAAGTGGGAGTGTCTTGGACAGTGGTTGTAGATTTTTTTACTTATATTTACCATTTTTTTCATGCTTGTTTTTGCACTCATTGTTTGACATTTTTTACCAATATATTAGGTTACATTTTGCTTTGTGCTCTTCCCAGAAATGCCTCAGAAAAGATTTTTCATACCATGCTGATTTCAAGTTAAAAGTGATTCATTTTGCAAAAGTGAATGGAAATCGTGCTGCTGAATATCAGTTTAGTCCCCCTCAAATTGAGAAAGCAATCTGAGATTGTCTAATGGAATAAGAAAACTGACTGAAAAGGCTGTAGCAGAAGAAGTTCTTGAGTCAGCAAAATGGCCTGATTTAGAGAGGGAATTGAAGATATGGATTGAATGGCAAAGGGAAATTGGAATTCTCTGTGTCCACAAAGATGGTTTAGCATGAGGCAAAAAGAATTTCTGATGAAAAAGTTATTGTTTTCAAAAGGCAAAATTGATACTTCAGGCTCTTGAAATAGAATGGATTAAGCATGAGTACACACACACACACACACACACACACACACACACACACACACACCAGACTTGCCCTGGGAGTGCTTGTAGTTAACCACAGAGCAGAATAAAGGCAGGAGAGCAGTCAGAACCTCTCCTAAGATGGTGACACCTTGTCAAACACAGATGAGGTCAAGCTAATGGATGGATTTTTTGACAGTGATGAGTATTTATATGAATTTTATGATGAATAATACTTGAGTTCAAAACTTTTTGTAGTACATTTTTTCAAATTTCTAACCCCCAAATTAAAATGCATCTTATACATGGGGAAACAGGGTAGCTATGAATGAGAAAATTTTTTCAACCAGTATTAAACAATGGACTGTAATTTTACTATCACCCCCATAACCTAAAGATTTAGAGAATATAAGACCTAGTACTTATTCCTTAATCGATTGGGGGAAAATATTCAGTTAAGTAGAACAAAACACAGTCCTATGGGTATTTTTGCAGCAAAATGTTTTTCATCCATAAATCAAGATGATAAAAGATTCCTTGGAAAATGTAACAGTCTTGTCAATTAATTATTTAATAACAATCACCCAGTAGGGCATTGAAAAAAAGACCAGTTGAATGCCTGCCAAATGTATTCATCACAAAGGAGGTGATGGAAGAGATACAAAAGAGTGTCCAGGTTAGGGAAAAACCTCCATGTGGATGATAGGTTCATCCAAATACCAATTTGAAGATGCCATTGAATTGAATACAGTTGTTTCCACATTTTTAAAATAATTGTCAAGAATTGTATCCTTCAAAGAGGCCTAAATTTTCTCTTTGTTATTTCTAACCATTACTATTCCTTTGATCATTTGGAATCAAATACCAAGAGTCTAATTCCTGCTTCAAATGGTAACCTTCCAAGTACTTCAGATTTTATTTGTGTGAGAAGTGTTTTCTAGTTGTTTTCATAGATTTTTCTGAGTCTTCCTTGGCAGATAAACTCCCAAGTATTGTATTTTGTCTGAAGTAATTTTGAATGGGATTTCTCTTTCTAGCTCTTGCTGATGTATCTTGCTAGTAATATATAGAAAGGATGAGGATATAGGAGGGTTCATTTTATATCCTGTGACTTTGCTAAAGTTCCTAATTGTTTCTAGTAGTTTTTTGCTTGATTTTTTAGGATTTTCTAGGTTTAACATCATGTTATCTGCAAAAAAGTGAGAGTTTTGTTTCTTCCATCCAAATTCTAATTCCTTCAATTTCTTTTTCTTCTCTTATTGCTGAAGCTAGCATTTCTAACACAACATTGAATAGTAGTGGTGATAATGGACATCCTTGTTTCACTGAAGAATGATTTTCATTGAGGAATGATTCTACCTTATCCCCATTGCATATAATACTTGTTGATAGTTTCAGATAGCTACTATAATCATTCTAAGGAACAATTCATTTAATCCTATGCTCTATAGTGTTTTTAGTAGGAATGGATGCTGCATTTTGTCAAAGGCTTTTTCAACATCTATTGAGATAACCATATGATTTCTAATACGTTTGTTATTGATATAGTTGAATATACTAACAGCTTTATTAATATTGAATGAAGGCTGCATTCCTGGGATAAATCCTGTTTGGTGTATTATCCTAGTGATAACTTGCTGTAATCATTTTACTAAGAATTTATTTAAGGTTTTTGCATCTATATTCATCAGGGAGATAGGTCTATAATTTTCTTTTTTTGTTTTGACTCTTCCTGGTTTAGATATCAGCATCATATTGGTGTCATAGAAAGAGTTAGGCAGGGTCCTGTCTTCACTTATTTTGCTAAAGATTTTATATGGCATTTGAACCAATTATTCCTTAAATGTTTGATAAAATTCACTTGCTAATCCATTTGGCCCTGGAGATTTTTTTCTTAGGGAGTTCAATAATGGCTTATTGTATTTTTTTTCTGAAT
This sequence comes from Macrotis lagotis, assembly GCF_037893015.1. NCBI lineage: Eukaryota > Metazoa > Chordata > Mammalia > Peramelemorphia > Peramelidae > Macrotis > Macrotis lagotis. Next base: position 597,286,331 of record NC_133658.1, on the reverse strand, counting down.
AATGTTATTTAGGTATTTAATTTCCTCTTCATTTAACCTGGGCAACTTATATTTTAATAGATATTTGTCCATTTCACTAAGATTGTCAAATATATTGGTATAGAGTTTGGCAAAATAGTTTCTGAACTATTACTTTAATTAGTTCCTCATTGGTGGTGACTCACCTTTTTCATTTATGATACTAGCAATTGGCTTTCTTCTTTCTTTTTTTAAATCAAATTGACCAGAGGTTTAACAATTTTATTGTTTTTTTCATAAAACAAAGTCTTGGTTTTATTTCATTAGTTCAATAGTTTTCTTGCTTTCAATTTCATTAATTTCTCCTTTAATTTTTAGATTTATTTTTAGGTTTTTGCAAGGCAGTAGGGTTAAGTGGCTTGCCCATGGCCACACAGCTAGCTAATTATTAAGTGTTTGAGGCTGGATTTGAACTCAGGTACTCTTGACTCCAGGGCTGGTGCTCTATCCACTGTGCCACCTAGCTGCCCAATTTTTAGAATTTTTAATTTGGTATTTAATTGGGGATTTTTATTCTGTTCTTTCTCTATTTATTTTAGTTGTAGGTTTAATTTGTAGATTTTCTCTTTCTATGATTTATTCTTGTAAGCATTTAAAGATATAATATATCCCTTGATAACTGCCTTGGCTGTGTCCCATATGTTTTAGTATGTTGTCTCATTATTGTCACTATCTAGGATGAAATCATTCTTTCTATAATTTGTTTTTTGATCTACTCATTCTTACAAATGAGGTTATTTAGTTTCCAATTAGTTTTAAGTCTATCTTCCTTTGGCCCATTTATGCATATGAATTTTATTACATTATGATCTGTGAAGGATGTATTCAATATTTATTCCTTTCTGCATTTGATTATTAGGTTTTTATGCCCTAGTACATGGTCATTTTTTGTGTAAGTGCCATGTACTGCAGGGAAATGAAAGTATATTCCATTCTATCCCCATCCAACTTTCTCCAAAGGTCAATCATGTCTATGTTTTCTAACAATTTTTTTGCCTCTTTAACTTCTTTCTTGTACATTTTTATCATTTGATTTATCTAAATCTGAAAGCATGAGGCTGGGGTCTCCCACCAGTAGAGTTTTCTTGTTTATGTCTTCCTGTAACTCTGTCAACTTTTCCTCTAAGAGTTTGGATGCTATACCACTTGATGCATACATATTTAGTATTGAAATTGCTTCATTGTCTATGGTACCTTTTAGGAGGATATAGTTTCTTTCCTTATCTCTTTTAATGAGATCTTTTTTGCAGCTGCTTTTTCTGAGATAAGGAATGCTACCCCTGCTTTTTTTTCACTTCAGCTGAAGCAAAATAAATTTTGCTCCAACCTTGTACCTTTACTCTATATGTATCTCTCTGCTTCAAATGAATTTCTTGTAAGCAGTAGGATTCTGGCTTTTAATCCACTCTGCTTTTCACTTATGTTTATGGGAGAATTCATCCCATTTATATTCAAAGTTATAATTACTAACTCTTTCTTGTCCTCCATGCTATCTTCCCTCTGTTTGTATTTTTCCCCTTTTTTCACTTAATCCATATTCCCCAGTATTTTTTTCTGAATACCACCACCTTCTGTGTCTTTGCCCCCTTGTATACAACACCCTCCCTTTTCTTTCCCCTTTCCCTTTACTTCTTCCTCCTGTCTTTCCTTCTGTTAGTTTCTCTTTTTCTCCCCTCTCCCCCTTTCCCCTTTTAATACTTGAAAGGTAAGCTAAATTTATTAACTTAAATGAGTGTATGTATGTTAATTTTAGGCCAAATCTGATGAGATTAAGATTCAGGTGGTTCTCACCTCCTTCTTTCCCTCTATTACAATAGGTCCTTTGTATCTCTTTATGTTTCTGTTAAGAGACTTGTTTCATCTTATTTCTAAGGGAAAGCCAGGAGACCTTGACACAGTGCTTGCTTTCTCTCTGACATCTTGGGTGGAAGTCCTTCCAAGTATTTCTGGAAAAAGAGCATGTACTTGCTTATTCTCCTACCTTTGAAACAAAATGACTCATGGCTATGTTTCTAAAACACCATTTTCCAACTTTTCTTGATTGTCCTGACTAGATATCTCTCTTTCACACATATAAATCTTTATAAATCAACTCTCCCAAGGTATCTGACAGAGTTGAGCTGAAGAGTATTTTTAAAGTAGAGGTTGTTCTTGGTGCCTTTCATTTTGTCTTTTCCTACCTTAAATTTTCCTATTATTGTCTTCAGGGCTCCAAAGCATTATTAAATTTCCTTCAATTTCACAACTCAAATGCTATATATCCCACATGAAGAATTTCCTTATCCTCTCTTATTTTCCCTCTCTGAATTGCCTTAAATATCTTTTTTTATAAATGCAAATGTTAATGAGATGAAATGTAATCTCTGAGAAGATAGGATCTATTTCATTTTTGTATTGGTATTTTTAACACGTATAGCCCTTAGCACATGATAGACACTTAATAAAGAGTTGGTAAATTGATTTACCAGAGACAACATGATGAAAGTCAGGATATAAGGAAGGACTAGAATCCAAGTCCTTGTTGCAAGAAGGGAATTTTGAATACCTTCTCAAGTGAGAATCTTAAATGGTGAGATGTCAGACATTGTGGCACTTACTTTGGGGGGAAAATATGGGATCTCATATTAATTCTATCTTACTAGAATCATATAAAAGTCTAGTTTCAAAGTAGAATTCCCAATTGAATAGTGGGGCTGGGATCCTTTCTGAATCATAGTTAATTATCTTTAAGGTTAGCAATATTCTGAGTAATTTGCTGTATAGTCTCATCAATTATTCTCTGGTTAGAAAACTTGATCTATGAAGAAAACAAACAAAGAAAAAGAAAGAAAGAAGAAAAATGAGAGAGAGAGAGAGAGAGAGAAGGAAGGAAGGAAGGAAGGAAGGAAGGAAGGAAGGAAGGAAGGAAGGAAGGAAGGAAGGAAGGAAGGAAGGAAGGAAGGATGGGCAGAGGGATGAGAAATAGCAAATATTTTGTATCAGCAGGATATGATGGAGTTAAGGAGTGGAAGATGGTACATATGGTGGCAGTATTTCACTATGAACCTATAAAATGTGCAGGGCCAAAAATCTGTTAAACAGTGGTTTCACTTAAATCCTGAAAACCTATAAAAATTAAGCAATTTTTCTGGCTTCCATTTCTTCTTCAATTACATGTCTTCTTATTCAGGCTACAGATGGCTTAAGAATCAGACTTCCTACTCTGACATCATTTTAACTGTGCCTTTTCAGCACTAATTGTTGACTTTTCTTCCCTGTCCCCACCCATTTTCTTGTGAGGTATGGTTCTCATGATTTCCTTTCCAATATTAAATAGGGCTTGGTGAGGATCTCACCATGGACTGTCTTGCCTCTAACCTGAGTGACTACCTCAGATGTGGAGAAAACTGTATAATTGACTCTCAGATTCCAGTTAATAGAGTTCAATGTGTTTACTAGTTCATCTATCATAGATTTGTCATACAACTTGCTATTATTATAAGGGTTATTCAAGCAAATAATCTGTTGAGTTCCAGTACAATGGAGACTTGTAGTTCACACACATACATTCACACATTTCACACACATAAACCACACATGCACATATATACATATATGCACAAATGTATGCATATACATACATATATGCTTGTATACGACAAACACATATATATGTATAAACCACATGTGTGAATTTTTTCCCTATTACTTCAACTGCAAAATATACAATTTTTTTCTCTTCATTAGAGGGCTTATGAGGTACTCATAGCTAACACAATCACTAAATCTGAAAGCTAAGATCATCTCATCTAGCCCCCCACATTTTGTAGTTTAATTATCTGAGTACCAGAGAAATGAAGCAATTTCCTGAGGATTATGTTACTATTAGGTCAGTCCATTAGTCAATAAATTTTGATTATTCTCCTACTGTGTGCCAGATACTATGCCAAAATTTGGAAAATACAAAGAAAAGCAAAAGACAGCTCCTTCATTTATGGCGAAAGCAAACATGATGTAGACAGGAGAAATTGGAAACCATCTCTGAGGGAATATTAACTGAGGTGGAGAAAGACTCCCTAAACATTGAGATTTTTGTGGAAACTGAAGGAAAACAGAAATGACAGATTCATTATAGGCATTAGGTATGAGTCAGCCAGTGAAAATAATCACACAGGACATGTGTGAGAAACAGCAGCAAAGAAACCCTTGATTTGGGAGTAAATAAAATAGGAAAGAAAGGTAGGAAGAAATCAGGTTATGAAAGACTAAGACCAGTTCTTTTGAAATTAAATCCAGGATTCTTTTTCACAATACACCCAACCTATTTCATTTTTAGGCTTTGTGTTCTGGGCAGATAAGTAGGTAGTCAACAATGAATCCAACATGGCTTCCATTGCCACGAATAGGATTCAACCTTTTTCTTTTGACAAAAAGTCAGAATAGTTAAAGTATAAGGGAAATGACTCTGGACCTAGATCACTTGGGTTTGAATCCTGGTCCTGTCCCTTATTCTCTTTGTGACCTTGAACAAGTCACTGCCCATCTCATCTTGCCTTTGATTTTAACAGTCATAAAATAAACATGTTAGGCTAAGTGATCTCTAAGGTATTTTCTGACTTTAATTCCAATGACAAACTTTTGGATTCAAAAAATAGCCCTACTTCATCATCATTGTAAACCCAGGATCCACCTCTTCAATTAATGAGCATCCTAGTATGAAATTCATCAGAATAAACATAAGGAATAAGCTCTATAGTGGAGAGAGGTCTTGATGCTTTCTTTTTTTTTTTTAGGTTTTTGTTTTGTAAGGCAAATGGAATTAAGTGGCTTGCCCAAGGCCACACAGCTAGGTAATTATTAAGTGTCTGATACCGGATTGGAACCCAGGTACTCTTGACTCCAGGGCTGGTGCTCTATGCACTACGCCACTTAGCCGCCCCGGTCTTGATGCTTTCTTGTTGAAATGACGAAAAAAAGATTAACTCTTCTTTCCTATGAGCTAGATTTAGAAAATAAAGAAATTTTGTCTTTCTGAATCTAAAGATGCTATAGTAATCACATAAGGTAAAAGTTGTTCAGATGGGTTACACTGAAATTTTCTTTGCCACACTCATGGAACATTTACAGGCTTAGTCAATAAAATTGAAGGATCATATAGTTTCTATTTGGAAAGGACTAATCTAACTATGACCTCTTTGTCATGCATTATCTTTCTTCTAAAAACTCCCCTCTTTTGAATTTCACTATTATTTTCTAACATGGCTATCACCATCCTCTGAGTTACCCAAGTCCACAACTTCAGTTAATCCTTCATATATATTCAATCTGCTGCCATATTTTATTTCTAGATTCACAGCACTTCTCATATACCTTCCCTTCCCTTATTTATACCATGGGTAGGGAATCTGTTTTTCTGTCCAGGGTCATTCAGCTATTTATAACATAATTCAAGGCCATACAAATTTAACAACTTAAAAATTAGCCTGCTATATTTAGTCAAAAATTTAATTAAATGACCACTAAAAAGCTCCTAGATTTATTGAATTTCTAGTCACACCTATGGCTGTCTTAGAAGCAATAGACCAAATAATTTTGCAGGCCCCAGATGTTCTCCCCCCCACCATTTACACAGTCACCAGGACAATTCAAACCTTCATTACCTCTCACCTGGAATATGATCATTGCCTTCTTTTTCTTTTCTCATTTTTTTATTCTCATTCTCTTATTGTAGAATGGATTTGTGGAACAAGGAGTTGAAATTGAAGTTTCAGTTCTGAGACTGTATTTTACTTCTGTGTTCTGTAATACAATAGCAAAAACACAAGTGTGATCTACTTCACAGACTTTAAGGAAGGAACTTTGAAACCTTTAAACACTGATAAATGGGAATTATTGTTATGGTTAGATTCTCTCCCCTCAGTGCTTTCTATCCTTTGAATTGCATTTCAGCTTGTCTATACAGTTCTGAAACTGGGGTGGCTAAAATTGAATACAAAACTCTATGAGAGTGTTCTCGTTTTGTAAATCATGCATCTAGCAATGCAGTTTACCTATTACATTGTTGACTCACTAAATTTGTTGTCCAGTAAGTCTTCCAAGCTTTTTTCATTTGCAATTATTATATTTCTAATTAATTTCAACCCCATAATTCTAGCCTGTCAAGGCCTCTTTGCATCCTTATTCTGTTACATCTGTTGTTTGAACTATGCCTTTTATGTCTTTTGAAAATTTGATAAACTTGCCATTCAGATTTAAAAACATGTCCATAGAGCATTCCACCTGTATCAAGGTGAATAATAACAATTCACTTTATGTGGCACTTTATAAACCTTCAAGTGCTTAGCAAACATTATTCCTTTTAAGTATCACTGCACACTTGAACAAGAATTGTTATTCTTATTTATGGATAATGACATTGAGACATTGAGTTAAACTGGGAGACAGGGTGCTCTAAGGGATATGGTGGTAGGCTTGGAGATAAGAAAACCAAGGTTCAAACCCTGCTCCTAACATTTATAGCTACTTGGATCTGAGAAAGTCACTTTTTCTTTTTGTGACTTAGTTTCCTTAACTTCAAGATTAAAATTAATACATGCAATAGTTAATCACCAGGATTATTTTTAGATCTATATGAGATAAATGAAAATTCTGAAGATCTATAAACATTATAGAGATATAAGATTTTATCATAATTACATGATTTGCCAAGTTTCACTGGCTACTTTACAGGCTTACTTGGTATAACTCATATCTTTTCATTACTCTCTTATTCTTTGAGTTTTATCATTCAGTGAATTTTTAATATAACTAACTACTCTATCATCTAACACACATATCACCATATGTGCATAATCTGATTTTATAAAATTTTTAAAATTGCCCTAAGGAAATTAATGCCATTGAAATTATGAGGAAAGCAGAAAACTGGGAAAATTTTTTGGTAAAATGATTTCTGATAAAGGCCTCATTTCTCAAATATAGAGAACTGAATTAAATTTATAAAACTATGAGTCATACCTCAATTGACAAATGTTCCAAGGATATGAACAATCTCCAAAAAAAAACCATTGCTTATCTAATTAATTATTAATTAAAGAGATATAGATTAAAAGAACTTTGAGATACCACCTCATAACCTATCAGAGTGACTAATATGACAAAAATATTGGATATTGGAGGGGATGTGGGCAAACTGAGATGTTAATGCACTGTTGTTAGAGTTGTGAACTGATCCAACCATTGTAGAGAACAAATCTAAATATGTCCAAAGGGCTATAGAACTATACATACCCTTTGATCCAGCAATACCACTTATAGGTATATTTTTAAAAAGTGGAAAAACAACCCATTTGTACAAAAATATTTACAGCAGCTCTTTGGGTGGTGGCCAAGAATCAGAAATCAAAAGGATGTCCATCAATTGGAGAATGACTAAACAATATAAGACATATGACTGTAAGGGAATACTATTGTTTAATAAGAAAAGATGAGCAGGCAAATTTTAGAAAAACCTGAAAATTCTTACAAGAACTGAGGTATAGTGAAGTGAACAGAATCAGGAGAACCTTGTATATAGTAACATCAATATTGTTCGATGAAAAATTGCTAGCGACTTAGCTCTTCCCATCAGTAAAATTATTCAAGTAAATCTCAAAGGACTAATGAGATATACTATCTGCTTTTAGACAAAGAATTGATTTTGATTGAATATAGACTGAAACATGCTGCTTTTCACTTTCATTTTTTTCTTTTATTCAAGACATCTTGTATAAAATGACTAATTAGGAAATTATATAATTGTACTTATATAACTTATCACCTTAGAGAGAGAGAGAGAGAGAGAGAATTTGGAACTCTAAATTTAAAATGAAAATGATTAATAATGGGGGGGAAATACTTTTTAGTGCTTTGCACAATGCCTGGCACATAATTAACATTTGATAAAGACTTGTTCACTGATTGATAGAGAAACTATATTTCACTCTTTGTTTGAAGGATCTCCAGTGATTACAATATTTGTGACATAGCACATTCCTAGGCCAAATATCTTATGAAAATTCAGATAAGCTATGATAAAATTCTACTGATGCTCCAGTCTAGCAAATATTTCAACAGGAGGATTATTAGTCTAGGGGGAAAATCTTTTTTTAAAGAAATAGATTATATTGATGAATTTATGTTCATTAACAAAAGTCATGGTTTATTCTACCCCACATTACTTGGAAATTATTTCAATAATTTTCTATTTCAATAAATCAAAATTCTTAAAAACTAAGTGATATAGAAACTTATTAATCAATAAACACATATTTAGCAACTAATATGTGCAAGGACTGTGTTAAGTGCTAGGGATAAAAAATTAGGAAAAGAAAATTCCTGTTAAGACATTCACAATCTAATTGGAGAGGTAACATGTAAACAATAATGTAGCATCATAAATTAGAAAAAAATTAGCATAGGGAAGGCTTTTGCAATAAAAAAAGGACCGAGAAAGGATACTTTGGGATTTGAAAGAAACTGCTGGTGGTCGTTGTTGTCCTTCCAAATGACATCATTACCTTAGTCAAATCACAGTGTGTCCAACTATGACTGATCAGACCAATATGAGTTTGTAATATTCTACTACAAATTGGACACAAATAGTTCACGTGAATATTTGAGGAGAATTCTCCAAATTTTCTCATTTCACATATTTTTGGAGGTACTTCAATTCTGCTTTGCTCATAGAGCATAATACCTTCTCTGATGAGGTTACACCAAGCTGGACAATCCTCTGACAGTTATCTCCCATGTCAAAATCAATTCCAAAGTTCTTAAGAGAGACCTTGAGACTGTTCTTGTATTACTTTTTCTGACCACCAAACTACCACTTGCCTACATGAGTTCTCCATATAAGTCTTTTTGGCAAATGTACATTTGAACAAAATGGATGGTCAATCAGAGTTGCACTCCTTGCAGTAAAATTAGAATGCTTGGTGAATTTAGTTTGAGAAAGGACCTCAGTGTCTTGAGAAAGGACATCAGTATCTTGAGAGGTGATCTTAAAAATCTTCCTAAAACAATTCATATGGAAGAAATTCAGTTACCTGGCATGATGATGGTATTCAGTACAGGTTTCACAGTCATCGAATTCAGAATAACAGCTCTGTAGTTCTTCAGTTTGGTAGTCAATCTAAGACCTCTTCATTCTCATTCTTTTATTTGGAGTTTCCCAAACACTGATCTAGTTCTGGCAATTAGTATGTCATTATCAATGGTACATCACTGGAAAGTATACTGCCAAGGTTAGTGGACTTCACAGTATTCAAAACTTCTCTATTTTCTATAACAGATAGTTCCACCTATGGATGGTATGATGCTGGCTCATGGAACACTTGCATTTTCTTGGTGTTTCTAAGACAATATTAATGCAAGCCATGCTTTGTTCTATCTCTGCTCCAGAGGTAGCATTTAGTGCATGATTATCTGCAAACAAAAATTGTGTATCGGTACTCCCTCAAATTTAGATTTGACTTGTAGACTTTTTAAGTTGAAAAATTTACTGTAAGTGTGGTAGCTGACCTTGATTCCATATTCATGCTCATTGTAGTCATTTGCTTGATGGCTGGAAACATTATGATGAAAAAGCAAGGGGAACAAGAACACAATCCTGTTTCACTCCACTGGTGATTGGAAAAACAGGAAGGTATCACCCATTATCCAGAACCTGGGCCAGTGTGCCATGGTGAAATTGATATAAAATACAGATCAACTTCTTCAGGCAACAAAATTTTGACAGTTTTCTATTAAACCCTTCTAACTGACAGCATTAAAGACCTTGATCAGATCTACAAACACTGTGAAAACCTTTGTACAAGTGCTTTTGGCATTTCTCCTGGAGTCTTCAGGCTGCAAATACCATCTTGATTGTTCTTTTTTTTTTTAGGTTTTTGCAAGGCAAATGGGGTTAAGTGGCTTGCCCAAGGCCACACAGCTAGGTAATTAAGTGTTTGAGACTGGATTTGAACCCAGGTACTCCTGACTCCAGGGCTGGTGCTTTATCCCCTGGGCCACCTAGCCACCCCAGCAAATACTCTCTTGATTGTTTCTCAGTTTTTTTTGAAGCCACACTGACTCTCAGAGTTAGATACCAATTTCTAGGTGAAGAGTAAATTTATTAAGGAGAACTCTGGCAAGAATTTTGCCAGCAATGACTAAGAGAAATACTACACCTCCTATCATTGTCACAGGCTAACCTCTATTGTTACCTTTATAGAAATGGAAAATGAAGGTAGCTTCACAGTCCTGGGGGATAACTTCTTGCCATATAAACTGGATAGTTTCATTCAGCTTTTGAATGAGCAGTGGACCCCCAACATTGTAAATTTCAGTTAGAATAGAATGAAACACACAAAAAGAGTCTGATAACATTCAAAACATCTTCACTTGGAACTTCAACTAGGAAGCAATTGTCTTCAATCTGAGAAAATGGTCATCAGCACTGACAGATGAAGCTCTGATAAGTGCTCTATGGAAGTGTTCAATCCATTTCTTTAAAATCATGTCTTTAACACTAATCAATGTGTTTCCATCAGCACTGAATAGTTGAGGTACACTATATGTCTTTGACTCATAAATATCCTTCAGGGCATTATAAAAGCACTTTGAATTGTTACTACTTGAAAAAAACTGAATTTTATCTGCCTTCTTCCTGAGCCAAGAGTATTGCATCTATCTAAATTTCACTTATATTATATTTGATGGAGTTGAATACTGCTTTCCTAGAAGTGGTTGAACTACACTGTGGGTAGAAGTGCTCAGTGAAGTTCTCATTTTTCATTTATCAGTTTATGAATTTCTTCATCATTTTCATCATGTTTGTGAGTGTTCTGACCCAGATGAATGAATGCTGTGCGGCACACAAAATCTCTGAAAGCTGCTCTGTCTTAACTTAACCCTGATTACTTTGCATCCAGGACCATATTCAGTCGTCCTGATTCTTATTTGGACCCTGGACCCAAATGGCTCTGGAGGAGAAAGTGTGGCTAGTGCCTTAGCACAGCACTCCCTCACATCCATTTCACGACCTTGTCATGGTATCACCTCACTGGTCTTCTTCCAAAATGAAGGAGAAACATTATTATTATTATCATTTTATTATCATTTTCATTATCATGATTATTACTAGATGAGGAGGGAGAGAATTTTAGGTATGAGGCTCAGTCAAAGAAAATGCAGAGTTGAAGGATGCATGTAGTTCTTTTCAGCAATTCAGAGATACTCTGTCCTTTTCTACTTCACTCTTGCTCACTGTGTTGGCTCAACTTTCCATCCAAGTTAGCAACAAACTGTTCCTGCTTACAGAGGTGCTCTAATCTGTTGGCAATAATTCTTCTGGAAAGTCATTTTGCTATTTATCTTGGAGAGGATATCTAGCTTGAGTCCAGCACTCTGCCTCACACATTGTCTTTACCATATCCTTTCTGTCTCTTTTATAATTACATAGTCTATTAAATTCCAATGTTTGTTACAAAGGTGAACCTATAAAACTTTGTTGCATGTAGGTAAATGAAGACAGTGTTGGACATGACAAGGTCATGAGATGCTCAGGTTTTTAGTAGCAAGTGATCATTGCTATTGCTATTTCCAACTCCATTCTGCCAAAGAATTCCAGGTCTGATAGTCTGAGCCAACTCAGAATTGTTTGGGCACATTAATGCTAAGGGTCTCCAGGTCTTCATAAAATTTTTTCTTTGATCTCATCAGGGTTTGTCATGGAGGGAATTTTACCCTGATGCTGGTGGCATGGAATTTTTCTGCAAATAGCAATCACATGAGCCTGTTATTTACTTCTTTAGGTAGGCAAACGTACCTCTTGAATAGATCACATTTGATCACAAAATGTACTCAAGTTTCAGCATGCTCTCCTTTACTGTGGCCACTCCAAAAAAAACATATTTTCTGCTCCAGCTTCAGGAAGCTGCCTTCTGTTTGCCAGCCTTGTTTCAACCAGGACTGCTATTTGGATATGATATCTGCTGAGTTTTCTCAAAACAAGAACTGTACAACTTTCAGGCCTACTGGATTTTGTGTTGTCTCTGAGTGTGCATGAATTCCATGTACCAATGGTGAATGGTTTCATGTTTGCAAATGTTTTCTATTGTAATCAGTCAGGGTGCAGTGAACAGATAATTTTTAGTGTACCTTTTCTTTTCCCATCCTTATTCCAGTAGGTGAGCAGTGTACGCCTTAAAAAATGAAAATGACTTTTTAGAAACCCAGGTGGCTTTGGAATCCCATTATTACTTCCAGTGAGAAGATGATCCTATGGCCTGGGCCACTTGTGTGCAGACTACTGTGCTCAGTCTCACTTGCCTGTCACCAAATGATTTTGGGATTGGTAAAAATGGTAAAATGGCATGGGTAATGTTTTGATTCATGCATAAATCAGATTTAAGTGAGGTAGAGATGAACAAAGTCATCAGTCTTACCTCTCTTCCAGAATTTTCAGTCAAGTAGTAGGACAGAAAAAAGACAATAGATGACCTAGGCATCTTTAATGTTTAACTAAGTTCTAAGCAATCCACAGCACCTGCTTCAGCTGCCTTCATCACTGTTGTAACAAATTATTTTCATTTGCTCATTCTACCCTGGGAAATTTTCAAATGCTTGGAGTAGCTATTCACACTAACTCACTGATAGGTTTAAGATCCCTCAGCTAGCTGTAACCTGTTTTAGCCCATCTTCTGAACTGGTTTAGCAGCTGAAGTCAACTGTGCATTTTTCAGCTTCTTGGAGTCATGGGTGAGAGTTGGGTGTATCAGGTAGATATCAAAGGAGTCAGAGCTCTACACTAGAGGTACCAAAGGAACACTCTCTGTACCTGAGGCATAGATGCTAGGGGCATAGTGGATAGAGTATGACCATGGAGTCAGGAGGACAGGAGTTTGAATCCAGCCTCAGACATTTACTACTTACTAGCTGTGTGACCTTGGGTAAGTCACTTATTCCTGATTGCCTTGCATCCAGGGTCATCTTCAGTCATCCTGATTTTTATTTGGTCCCTGGACCCAAATGGCTCTGGAGGAGAAAGTGTGGCTGGTGACTTAGCACAGCACCCACTCCCTCAAATCCAGTTCACGTGCTTGTCATGGCATCACCTCACTGATATTGTGATCTTCTTTGAAAATGAAGGACAAACATCATTATGATTATTATAATTATCATCATCATCATCATCATTATCATCATCGTCATCATTATTATTACTAGATGAGGAGGGAAAGAATTTTAAGTATGAGGATCAGTCAGAGAAAATGGGGAGTTAAAGGATGGATGTAGTTCTTTTCAGCAGTTCAAAGATCAAGGACAGTCCTGAGAGACTTGCTATGGAGACTGTCATCTATATCCAGGGGAAAAATATCTTGGAATCTGAATGCAGAGCAAAACATATTATGTTCATTTAAAAAAAAAACTTCTTTTATGTTTTTTCCTTTCTCTTTCCTGGATTTTTGGTTTCCCCTTAGTTTCAATTCTGCTTTCATAATATGACTAATACTAAACATGTCAAACAGGAATGTACATGTAAAACTTTTACCAGATTGTTTGTTGTCATGGGGAGAGAGGAGAGAAAGGAGAGTGGTAGAAAAATGTGCAACTCATGAATTTACAAATGGATGAATGTTGAAAAATGACCATTGCATGTAATTGGAAAAACAAAATAAAATTTCAATAAAAAAAGAAAATCCAAAGCTAAGAGGTGAGTGTCTTGTGTAAGGAGGAAGAAAAAGTCCAGGATCATTGTTTAGAAGTATACATAGGATGGCATAAAGTATAAGAAAACTGACAAGATTGAGTTGGACAAGAGATAGTCTGCTGTCTCTTTACCTTAAGAAAGAAGGCTTATCTTTTAGTAGAAATGCTAGTTTTTCAATAAGTCTGCATATTGCTTTAGTGTTTTCATTTTCATTGCTCTAATTTTTCCATTATTTTTCAAATTAAAAACATTTTCATATATCTCTGAATTTTTTACATATTATATCTTAACCCAATAATATTCCATTTTGTTCAAATGCTACATTTTATTTATTTTTTCCTAACCAAAAGTTATTCATTTGTTTCTAATTCTTTGCTATGACCAAAAAGACTGCTGCCAAAGTAGGATCTAGAATAAAAATTCATTTTATTGTAGCCTCATCTTTATTAAGTATAGTAGCCTTTTTTTACATCAGAAGACCTTTCAGGGAAGAAATATTATGATATGTAAGTTCTTTGGATTTTTATGTTTATGTCTCCAAACTTTAGTACAGCAGATGACATATAGTAGGCACTTAATAAATGCTTGTTAACTGATCAATATTCCCTGTGGAATTCAATTTACTCTTTCCAAATTGGGCCACTCAAAGTCTGGTAAATCTATTTTGCACTCTCCCTAAGAGCTACCTGCACTCAGGCAGCTGGTGGTCTTCAGTTCAAACACACATATTCCAACAAAATAATAATTACAGAAACAGTCCTTCCAGCAAGAAGGATAATATTATAACAATTATTACAACAGTTTCATCGATCTAGCACTTCAAAGTTTACAAGATGTTTTATAGGAAACATCTCGTTTAATCCTTATAACAACTAAATGAGGGAGGCATTGTAGATATTGTTCAACATTTGAGGATACAGCACCAGATTGGCCAAGAAATCTATCTGGAGCCACATAGTGAGCAACAATCAAGGTTGAAATTAAAATTATAATTTTGTGATCTTTCTACCATAATATAGTTTCTTCTTTATCTTAGATCTGGTGCTGAAATCCTTTATACCTCTCTAAATGAATCCTTGTCATACGTTACATGTTGAGGCTCTTGTAGGTCTTCTAGTTAAACTTCTGATTTTAATCCTTAAAATCTATTTCTCTTTCATTATATTTAGTCATTCTCCATCTTAACCAAAGAAGGAGGGAGTATTAATTCAAATTCACAACCATTAATACCATAAACTTCTTCAAAGGTTTTTTCTAGAAGTATTTCATTTATTACATAAATGCATTTTTTAAAAACTCTGAGAAATGACAAACCATTCAAACTACCAAAAAACATTCCCAAGGCTGAAAAAAAAATGGTAGTAAAATTCATCTGGAGTAAAAAAAAGACAAGAACAGCAAGGGAACAGATAAAAAAAATGTAAAGGAAGATGTCCTAGCTCTACCAGACCTAAAATTATATTATGAAGTGGCAATCATCAAAACTGCCTGGAACTCATTTAAGAAATAGAGTAATAGAGGGCAGCTAGGTGGCACAGTGGATAGAGCACTGGCCCTGGAGTTAGAAGTACCTGAATTCAAATCTGACCTCAGACACTTAATAATTGCCTAGCTGTGTAGCCTTGGGCAAGCCACTTAACTCCATTTACCTTGCAAAAAACTAAAAAAAAAAAAAAGAAATAGAGTAATGGCTCAGTGGATTAGGATAAATTCAAAAGAAACTGCAGTAAATGACTATAGTAATCTACTGTTTGACAATCCCAAAGACAGTTTCTGGGCAAAGCAATCACCATTTGATAAAAAATTGTTGGGAAAACTGGAAAATAGTATGGGAAAAACTAGGCATAGCACATCTCACACCTTATACTAAAATAAGGTCAAAATGGGTAAAGGATTTAGACATTAAAAAGTGACACCATAGATAAATTAATAGACCAAGAAATACTTTATCGATCAGATCTATGGAAAGGGGATAAATTTATGATCAAACAAGAATTATAGCACATCATAAACAGCAAAATAAATGATTTTGACTGTATTAAATTAAAAAAAATTTGCACTAATAAAATTAATGCTGCCAAAATTAGAAGGAAACAGTAAGCTAGGAAATAATCTTCACAACTAGGCATTCTGATAAAGGTCTCATTTCTAAAATATATAGAGAATTGCATCAAATTAATAAGGTTACAAGTCATTCCCCAAATGATAAATGGTCAAAGGATATGAATAGTTTTCAAATGAATAAATTAAAGTTATATTTAAGCATATGAAATGCAAATTAAAACAATGAGATATCATCTCACAACTATCAGATTGACCAAGATGAGAAAAAGGGTCAATTATCAATATTGGAGAAGTTGTAGGAGGATTGGGACATTGATTCATTGCTAACAGAGACATGAATGGATCCAACCTTTCTGGAGAGCAATATGAAACTATGTCCAAAGAGCAACAAAACTGTTCATACCCTTTGACCCGACAATTTCAATTCTAGGTCTATATCTAAAAGAAAGTATAGAAAAAGGAAAAGTCCTACATGTTCCAAAATATTTATAGCAGCTCTTTTTTAGTGGCAAACAATTGGAAATTGAGGGGATGTCCATCAACTGGGGAATGGCTAAATAAGTTATAGTGTATGAATACTATGGAATACTATTGTTCTATAAGAAAGCATAAATGGCTGGACTCTAGAGAAGCATGGAATGACTTTACAGGATCTGATGCTGAGTGAAGGGAGCAGAACCAAGAGAATAATGTACACATCAATAACAACATTGTGAGATGATGATCAGCCTAGATGGAAGCAGCTCCTCTCAGCAATCCAGAGAGCTAGGACAACTGTATTAGACTGGATATGGACTATATGATCCTCATGCAGAGGAAGAAAAACAAAACAAAACACAAACACACAAAAAAACCCTCAAGAATCTAATAAACATGTTATAAAATTATTTCATGTATCTCTTTTCTTTAATACTAATTCCTCATACCAAAAATTACTAATCTGTAAATGTGTTTATCACAATATGCATGTACAATGTTCATAGCTGAGGGGAGGGGGATGGGAAGAGAGGGTTGAAGGAAGTTTTGTAATTTAAAAATATCCTTGTATATATAGATGAAAATAAATAAAGAAATTTAAAGAAAAAAGAAAAAAAAACTTCATATAAAAAAACTAGAAAGGTCTATTTTCTGGACAATAAAAACCCAGGATTATCCAAAAAAAGTCTTAAAAATTCTATCCTTACTTTACATGACAAAATAAACTTTTAGCAACTCATCTAGAAGTGGGAGATATAGCACTACCTCATATTCCATTTAAAAATTTATTTCTGACTCAGTCTGTGCAAAAATATTTCCAGAATGAATATCCCATAACCTTAGAAGACTAAGATAGACAATCAATTAGTCTCTTGCTGTCATATTGCCTTTATCCAAGTATCCCTAGGGGGGTTATACCCCTTGTTTCATTCTAATTATGTGCACAGGATTGGGAATCAAATGGTAATTTGTCAAGGAGGATTCCTAGCACATTTCCTCATTTGATGGGTTGATCAATTATTATGCCCACCATATACAAATTCAACCTTATTTGTCTATTTGTAAATGAATCTTCATATTTTCTAAAAAATAAATGGAAGGGAATAATGTGCTAGTAAAAACATTAATACCAAATAGGTTTATTTGTATTAGTTTACATTGTCATATCTAATTTTATAAATGACCTAATTTAAAATTAATATTTAATAGATTTCATATCCTTGACATTTTCTGAGAAGTAAGCTATGAACTTTCTTTGTATCCATTTTCCAAATCTCCATCCTTATCAAAAGTTCTCAATAATAGTAGCCTTTATGGATACAGAAACAATAAGATCTCCAAGTATCAAATGTGTCTGTGGGGTTTATTGAGTTCAACAGAAAGGGAGCTTCATCTGCAAGGATAGAGACTTCCCAAAGTGAGTTTACATTGGGCTTAAATACACTTAAATCATGCCTCTGGCAAAAGGAGATTGGGAAGGGACTTGGGAGAATTGATTGAGTAAATAAGATACCTTGGCCAGAATGAACAAGTTGCTTTCCAAAATCAGGTGAACCATAGAGGACTTACAGAACAAGATTGATAACATAGAATAATCTTGTGGAAGAGGGATCATTTGTGTAGGGAGCATGGCAAGGAGGTCCTTTAATTGTTGAGTTAGACATACCTTCCAAAAGTGAACACTCGCAGCTATAAAATAGTCTTTTAAATTCAAGATCAGTCCTCACTTTCTTCTGAAGCTGCCCCAATTGGAATTTTCTCCTTATATGTTTTCATGGTTTACTCTCCATGCCCATGCATCAGCTCTAAAACTGACATTCACAAATTCCAAATTAAGCTTCATTTTTCCAAATTAAGAGGATTTAGAAGAAAACCTGGGTTCTATCAAAACATGAATATTCACTGCCTCATAAGTTTATAAGCAAGAATTAAAGTAACCATTGTAATAATGGACGAGTCAAACAAATTCTTCATTACCTTAACATTGCTAAGAAACAATAATTCAAAACTTCAATATATTTATCATAAAACAATACAAACTGGGGAGGTTAGGTGGCACAGTGGATACAACACTGGCCTGAAATACCTGAGTTCAAATCTGGCCTCAGACACTTAATAATTACCTAGCTGTGTGGCCTTGGGCAAACCACTTAACCCTATTTGCTTTTCCAAAAACAAAAAACAAAAAACATTACAAACCCTGCCTTTGTCTTGTAATCTAAGTTGATTATTCCTACTGATAAAGAATGGGGACTTTTCCAAGACTACTTCACTTTATTATTTTTTAGATCTGCAAAGATGAAGGCCCAAATGGGAGAATAGGAATAACTTTTAACTTATGCATAACAGTGTTCCAAAATCCAAATATTGCTTCATGTAATGCATCTTAGAACTTAGATCCTCTGAGAGGATACAGTGCTCATGTGTCACATGGTTTCTTCAATGAAGGTATCAAATTTGTTCTGACTGAGTTAGCAAGGTGTTACTTATAAAGATCCCATTAGAACTTTACTAAAAGTTTGAGTTTGAGTCAAAATAATAAAAAGAACCTACCCTCCCTTTTATTGACTAGTATTGGTTATCAAGAAGGGAGGGAGGGAGAAGGGCAAGGAAACTGCCACAGTTCAAGCATTGTACAATTGTTTTACAACTTATATAGCAAAACACCCCTGGGAGGTAAGTGATATTATTGTCCCTCTATTACATTTGAGGAAACTGTAGCAGACAAAGGTTGTGATTTACACAGTGTCACATATTTGGTACACATATAAGGATGAATATAAACTCAGGTCTTCCTGATTCCAGCTTCATATTGATCTATAAATGGAAAACTTGTCTGGCCTCTTATAATTTTATATTCTATATACCACACAGGTCAATTCTACAAATAATTATTAAATGCCTGTGATGTATGTAGCTCTTCAATTTGTACTATTTTCTGGGTATTGAAGGAGATTTCATCAAATATTGCATTAAAAAACTATGGTATTAGGATGGCTAGGTGGGGCAGTGGATAAAGCACCAGCCCTGGAGTCAGGAGTACCTGAGTTCAAATCTGGCCTCAGACACTTGATAATTACCTAGCTGTGTGGCCTTGGGCAAGCCACTTAACCCCATTTGCCTTGCAAAAACCTAAAAAAAAAAAAGATGAAAATATATAACTTTTAAAGAGGGTGGTATAGTAGATTGAGAAATGGTTTCAAGAGTTTGGAAGACCTCTATCTAAGGTTGGCCTCTGACACATACCAGTTTTATGGCCTGACCTTGGGAAAATCATTTAACTTCTTGATATTCCAGGGAACTCCAAAAGGAGATAAGCTATGAACGATGTTCCAAATTGCATTAGAAAAACAAATTTCCTGATGAAAATTTCCATATAACAGTGAAATTTAGGGTTTAGGAAACAAAACAAAGCAAAACAAAAATAAAATTAAACAAAATCTGTGTAAGGCACCCAGTGTGAGGTTCAGAGAAGTTAAATAAAGATGAAGGTATTTACTTATTTCAAGAATGGGGTCAGTTTAGGGGCAGCTAGGTGGCACAGTGGATAGAGCACCTGCACTGGAGTCAGGAGTACCTGAGCTCAGATACTTAATACTTACTTGGCTGTGTGGCTTTGGGCAAGCCACTTAACCCCACTGCCTTGCAAAAACAAAAACAACAACAACAACAACAACAAAAGAATGGGGTCAGTTTGAACAAAGTGCAGAGATAGGAGTTATCAAATTAAAAACTAGGCAACTTGAATGTATGAGCTAAGTTGAATGAGATAATTATAAAAATAGGTGGAACCAGGTTATGAGAACTTGGTTATTAGAAGCCAGAGTCAGCAGTTTTTTATTTTATTTTGTGGACAACTAAGATCATCTTATATAGGGGGAAACTGAATCAGAGGGGTGATATGACTTGCCCACACTGAAACTGCTAATTAGTAAAAGAACCTGGAATAGAAGCCAGGTCTCTTGAGTGCCAAGTCCTGTGTTCTTTCCAAAACACCATATGGAATCTCTAGGTCCCCTTTAGATGAATTCCTCCATTTGGTCTCATGAATGTGCTAAATTCTCAGGATTCTAATTTTCTTGAAGGTCTATAAACTGCTCAGTATCTCCTTAGCCCAGAAGCACTCTCAGTTTTCTTGGGAAAAAGTGACTAACCATTGCCAACTGGCTACTGGAAATACTGCTTTTATTCTTTCAAGGACAAGGTCAAACAAAGCAAATACATAATCTTTCTTCATTTGAAGTTTTTTTTTCTATTTTCATTTGGGAATGTTTTTTTTAAAGTTGCTGAAAACTTCTTCTCCTTACCCCCTATCCCCCTGAGAAATAAAGCAGTTATGGACATTATAATCTAATAATTTCTTAAAATACTTTTTGAGTCTTATAATGCCACCAGATGGAATAAATAAATTAGTCTTATCAATATAAATAAGTCATTTTAATCCCTGGACCTCGGTCTTTAAAGAAAATGGGATGTTGGTTAATTTTAGATGATGTCTAAAGTCCCTCCTCACTTTAACAGTCTCAAAGAGGTTTTGAAAAGGACCATGGAATTAGAAAGGCAATGCCATGATATGCAAGTGAATTGGATTTAGATGAAGGGGTGCTCAGACTCCAGTCTCACCTTCTCCTCCAGAACCATCTGGGTCCAGTGACCAGAAATGGAGCAGGATGACTGGAGACAGATGAGGACACAGTAGGAAACCTATTAGTTTATAATGTCAATAAACTCTTTTTCTTCAGAACTAGAGATAGGATAGTGATAGTGAGGGAGAAAAGAATACAAACTTTCAAGAAAAAGGACTGGGAGAAGAAAAGGATTAGTATATCAGTCTACTGACATTTATTAAGTGAATCAAGATTGTGAAGCACTTTCCAAATATCTCATTTGATCCATATGAAAACAGTGGGGGGTAGGTGCTGTTCTCTCCAAATTGCAGTTCAAGAACCTGAATTAAGAGAGAATATAAGTGGTTTGAACAGGGTCACACAGTTAATATGTATCTGAAGCCAGATTTGAAATCAAGTTTTCCTGAGTCCAGACTAAGTCTTCTCTACATTTCTCCACCTAGATGTCCCCAGTTAATCATTCATTTAACAGATGAAGAAAGTGAGGTCCATAGAAATAAACTTAGCTGATGTCAAATCTGTCAGCAAGTGGAATAGCTGGGATTCTAATAAAGGTTTTCTGATTCCAAATCTATTGTTTCTTCTCTTAGGATATTGCCCTGGTAAGTCAAATCTAACCAATACAATAATTTCAAGACTGTTCTGCCTGGCTGAAACAAAAGGGATTTTATAAGTGTATTTACCACACAGATCCCTCCTCCCAGACCAGAGGCATAAGCAGAAATGCACCCCTCCATTTGGCATCACTTTGCTTGTAGGGTTAAGAATTTAATGACTTGCTTACTTCTCTTTTTGATCTAAATTTTAAGCAACATTTGCAATCCATTCTAGTTGACACATAATATTATTAGTATTGAAGTTCCAAGATTTTGAACAAAGTAGGCCACTGGAACTTGGCTTTGCTTCCTTCCTCCCACCTCCCCTACCCATCAGCATTAAAAATACTTGTGGCCAAGCCACATTTCTCTGTGCAATATGGGAATATTCCTGTAAGAATTAACATACCAGGTGTGAAGGGAAAACTAACTCATCTTCTTCCCTCCATCTCCTTCATCCCCCAGCTAAAAGTTTAGAATCATCAACTTCAGAACCTGAACACAGAAACTACTGGGAAAGCTATTAAAATGCAAGGCGGAGGTCTCACAGCTTGTATTACCAGATGCCAATCACAGGGGTGTGAGCTCCCCACTCAAGCAGCTTAACATCTGTTTATTTCAGACAGATCTTTATTCATACTTAGGGAGTACAGAGGAAAGTAAATTAGTGCCAAAGAGATAGGAGAAAAATATTTTATCCAAAAGCATTATAAGCCTAGGCACAAACACATGCACATACACAGGCATTCACACACACACACACACACACACACACACACACACACACACACAGCCCAGAAAGGTGATTTTGAATGTTCCTGCTGCAGGGGGATAGCCACAGTGGGCTGGTAGTTTTTGGAGAAAAGGTGTTGGTGTTGTTCTAAGCATGTGACCCCCTACAGGGGACATTAAAGAGGAAATGGGAACCATTTTCAAGGCTTTTTCTGTTGGGGAGGAAAACTCAAAAGATAAGCTGCTGCCAGCAGGGCTTCAAGCAGTAATGAGAATGGCAGCTCATTAGGACTAACAATGCTAAAAGTTAATGAGCAATGAAAACATTTTGGCAGTTATGGAGCAGATGATACTGGTGCTATTCAGGTGACTGTGGTTTTAAGAATATAACTCAGATTTCCAAATTGAAGCCAGGTTTGAATAGTTTCATCACTATTTCTAATATTTCCAAACCTCTGGCTGAATGAGGCAGAGCACAGTCTCTCTCTCTCAATGTCAATTCTTTGCCCCTGCACAGCTAGGAGATATAAGGAGATGGTTAGACTTTGAGCTGATTGGATTAATTGATTTAGTCTCCCAGACAGATTCTTCTTTATTATAAGGGGTTCTTTATATCCAATATTTATTAATGGTCCCCAATCAACCAGATGTGACCAGTTTTTCAGGTTGAAGAAATTTTCAGTTTGAACTTATTTTAGATAGTGCTGATCCTCAGAAGAGTGGAGTAGATAGGTATCTAGTATCCTTTTTTAGAAAGGGGAAATATTTGTCTAGTCTCTTAATATTAAGGAAATATTATTTGTGCCTGTCTGATGTTTTCTGAGGACTTCTGTTTCCCCTTCCATTGTTCAATGAAAGCCTCTCCTCGACTATAAATTTTGACTTCCTTTCCATTATTCAACATAACCCTCCCCATTGTAAATATAAATTCATCAAGATAATAGCAACCTTAGTCCATCCTCCTATTCCTCTTCTACCTTCTACCTACCTTCCAAAGTGTGTACCTGTCACATCTAGGTAGGTCATTCTTTGACCCCCGAATACTCCCTACATTGCAGGTAAGGAAGATTTTGTAAAAATTTGGCTAAGACCCTCCTGCATGCTAGACACAAGTGAGTCTAAGCCCAGTCTTTACTTGTGGCTGTTTTCCTGATTCATTTCCTCTTTTCCCTCAAGCATTTTAGCTTCCAGTTTTGTTACTCAGCCTGTCCTTAAGAGGATTGCTATCTCACTATTTCTCCAAGGAATTTAATTTGTGAACTGTTAGTGGTCTCTAATAAAGACCTGTGAAATAGTCTGAGGTTTTCACATTTCTAGGGAGAATCCATGAGTTTTTTTCCACTTAGAATGAACCCTGATCTTTGGCATCACTTTCAGCTCCTTCCTCTGCACCATTTTCTCCCTTCCAACATTTCACCTTCAGGGATCTATCCTATGTTTTACTTATGATACTACTATTTTAAGTTGTTAATAGATTGCTAAAGATCCCAGCCCAGTTCATATAAAGAACTCAAGACTGAAGGGGGAAAAAACAAGACTGTAAAGACAGAAAAATAGCTTTTACAGTTCATGTTGTAAAGAAGGGGACTTTCCCAGTTTACCTTCAAAACAAGCAAGTTTTGACTCTTAGGGACCAGTCATTACTTTTTTTTTAAACAAGGCAATGGAGTTAAGTGACTTGCCCAAGGTCACACAGTTAGGTAAACCTTAAGTGTCTGAGGCCAAATTTGAATTCAGGTCCTCCTGATTGCATGCCTAGTGCTCTACCCACTGAACCATCTAACTGCTCCCATTCACTACTTCTTTTTAATTTTTTTTTTCTTTCACTCATTATTTCTGGAGAGATGATTCTCAATTCTCTCTCTCTCTCTCATTTTATAGCTTTGAATGTTGTTGGGTTTTGTCTCTTTTTTAATACTTTGTTCCTCTCTAGGTAGAAATAATGAATTTGTTTACTAAAATAAAAGAAAATCAGCTCATTTGAGGTTGGGAAAATTAGTAGCCCTGAGGGGGAGAAATTCTGATTCCTCTAACTGTCCCTCTCCACAACACTGCATTCTTTGACACCTAGAATGTTTCACTAATTAATTTTCTGTGTATACTGTCAGCTTATCTCAGACTGCAAACTTCACCTCAACCTCTAACTTATTAGTTCTGCAGGACAGCTCTGCTTAAATGACTTAAAAGATAGAGATGTGTTCAAGTACAATTCAGCCCCTTCTTTCAATGAAGAGAAAGAACATAGAGATCAAAATGAATGGTGAATCCAAGACAAGCACTTCTCAACAAGAAATTCTGCCAACCTTTATATACAACTTATTTAGCTTTTTCAGTAATAGTGTCAATATTACCAACATATACTCTCAGTTTGAGAGTGAGTTCCAAAGCTTTAGCAGGACTAGGGAAGCTCCTTCTTGGTGTCTCTACATCTTTCTTTACTAGTCACTATATATGCAGAAAGCCCTTTTTGGATTTTATAAGAATTTTTACTTCTAGAAATTCAAGGAATGACAACAGGAAAATCATTTTTAAAGTTACAATTATAGCCTTATTAGGGAAATGGACCTGGATTTTAAGTTGAATTAAATAATTTATGGCTTGATTTTTTTTTTCTGTACTCCCATTTTGCTACCTCTCTTATAGCTTCATAATTCTGGAAAACCAATTTTCATTTAGAGATCAGCTAGTGCATCATTTTCCCAAACTGTATTATATGAGCCACTGATATTTTAGGAAATTTGTATAGAGGCTCCTAAGAAAAAGCTGATGCCAGTGATATTTTGCCCAATGAAATGTTAAAAGCATAATCATGTATTCACAAAAGTACTTAAATACAGCTTTTGTTTTTAGCATAAAAATAGGTTTCAATTCTGGATTTGGTTTTTAATTTGCCTGATTCCCCTTTTAACTTAGAGCTATTCTTTATCCTCAAATGAACATTTCAATTTCCATCAATAAAATCCAAGTCCTAGCCCTAAGTACAAAAGTGATTTGGGACCAATTTAGTGGGGGAAAAGATCAACCTAGTTCAACTTTCTCATAAACAGGTTAAGAAAATGAGAGCTATTAGAATGATGTGATTAAGCCTAAAGTCAGATATTTTGAACTAGAGTTGTAACTGAGAATTTTATATTGGAGCAAATGAAGGGTAAGAAACCCTCAGGTGAAGAGTCACCATATCTCTTTCTTATGGATACCTATAGATATATCACATTTAAGTTAATATAACTTTACCATTTGTCTATACAAGATACCCACAAGGAAGTAGCAGGGCTTCTGATGGTTTCCTATTATAACCAATATTCTTGATAACTAAGGATTTCTTTATTTGGAATAATTACCCAGATAGATGATCTAGGTAATCACCTAGAACAGGGATTCCTAATCTAAGATTCCCCTTTGGAGATCCAGATTCAATAATTCCATGAACTTAAATGGGAAAATATATTTTAATTTTTATTGAAATTGATCATTTCTTTCACTTTAATTAGTTTTTTAGAAAATCATACTGAGAAGGGGTTCATAGCCTTCACGAAAACATTGCCCTTATCTAGAATAATTTCATTTTACAGAGAAGTAACCTGAAGCACTATAGAGAGGGACTTGCTCATGTTCAAAGAGGAATGCTCATTTGAATCTTATAGAAATAGAGGTGCTAAACAAAGGTCATCTTGTGCTCAAATAAGAATAGACTATTAAAACTGGTAAATAGTCTTAGACTTCACCTTTTCCAACTCTTTTAATTTCTTTTTTCAATTGTATTTTATTTTTTTCAATTTTGTGTTTTGGAAGTTTTTCAACTTTCCACATGCATATATGCATTTATGTTGCATAATTTCTTTCCTACCTACCTCCTCTCAATGGCAGTCTGGTGAGCATTGTACATATTGTACATATGCATTTATGTTTAAGATGTTTATAGATTTGTCATTTTCTATATGAGGAATTAGGACTAAGGAAAAAGAAAGAAAACCCTGATATAGGAAGGAAAAACATTAGAGAAACTTTTAAAAAGTAAAATGTGTTCATTCAAATTCTGTACTATTTATTTTTAGGTTTAGCAAGTCAAATGGGGTTAAGTGGCTTGCCCAAGGCCACACAGCTAGGTTAATTATTAAGTGTCTGAGGTTGTATTTGAACTCAGGTATTCCAACGCCAGGGCCGGTGATCTATCCATTGTGCCACCTAGCCGCCCCTGTACTAATTTTTTATTCTATTTTATTGTGTTTTGGTTTTCTTTCTCTGGAGGAGGATAATATTGTCCAAAACAGATCTCCCAGTGTTGTCCTAGCTCTCTGAACTGCTGAGAGAAGCTACTTCCATCAAAGTTGATCAACTCACAATGTTCTTGTTAATGTGGACCATGTTCTCTTCATGTTGCTCCCTTTGCTCAGCATCAGTTCCTGTAATTAATTTCCATGCAGCCACTCATTGTTTCTTATAGAATAATAGTACTCCATAACATTCATATACCATAATTGTTCAACCATTCCCCAATTGATGGGCATTCCTTCAATTTCCAATTCTTTGCCCCTATAAAAAAAGAGCTTTTATCAATATTTTGGAACATACAGGACTTTATCATTTTTTTTATAATTTCTTCTGGATATAGACCTAGTATTGGTATTTCTGGATCAAAGGGTGTGATCAGTTTTATTTCTCTTTGGTCATAGTTTCATGTTGCTCTCCCGAATGGTTGGATTAGTTAACAACTCTACTAACAATATATTGATGTCCCAGTACTCCCACAACTTTTCCAACATTCAATCTTTTCCCTTTTTCTCATCTTAGTCAATCTGATAGATGAGAGGTAATGTTTCAGGGTTGTTTTAATTTGCATTTCTCCATTCAATAATGATTTGGAACAATTTTCATATCATTATATGTAGCTTTAATTTCTTCACTTGAAAACTGTCTATTCATATCTTTTGACTATTTTACAAATTTGAGGCAATTCTTTATCTATTTTAGATATAAGACCTTTATCAGAACTCCTAGTTGTGAAAATTGTTTCCCAGTTTTCTGTTCTCCTTCTAATCTTGGCAGCATTGATTTTATTAGTGCAAAAACAAATTTAATATGGTTAAGATCATTCATTTTGCAATTTATAATGTACTCTATTTCTTGTTTGGTCATAAATTTCTCCCCTAGCTGATAGAGTATTTCTTTATCTGTTAATTGGTCTATGGTATCCCCTTTAATCTCTAAATCCTGTATCCATCTTGACCTTATTTTGGAATGGGGTATGAGATGTGCAAGCCTTTTAATTTCTCAGGAAAGCTAATATTGAAACCGGGTCTGGAAACCAGGTTTTCTGACTCCTCAATGTGAGTTCTTTCATCAAAAATGTTTGAATTTGGGCAGCAAAGCGGTGCAGTGGATGGAGCACAGGTCTTGGCATCAGGAGGACAGGAGTTAAAATCCAACCTCAGACACTTTCCACTTACTAGTTGTGTGACTTTGAGCAAGTCACTTAACCTCTGGAGGAGAAAGTGAGGCTGGTGCCTTAGTACAGCACTTCCTCACTCAAATACAAATCATGCACTTGTCATGGCATCGCCTCCCTGATGTCAAGGTGTTCTTCAAAAAATGAAGAGCAAACATTTTGAATTTGGTCTACTCTAGACTATAGACAAAGAAGTGCCAGAGTAGGGAGTGGGGCCCTCAACCCTTCCTGACACACCCTGATGCCAACTTTAAATCTTTCCCAGATTCCACTATCTTTCTACACCTCTCTCCTGCTTCCTCTATCAGCAACCAAGTACCAGAAGCTGGATTAGTCTGAGAGAAAGAAATCCCTCATCCCAGTTTCCTTCTGCATTGTCTTGTCTCAGTGCGTGTCCTCCACCTCACTAACACAACATACACTCCTGGTACAATCCTGCTTAGAGGTAACAGTTAATTCCTAATCGGGGAGATTTCTCCATTTTTGCCACAATCTTAACTCTCTGGTAAGATCAGGACAATACAATTTTTTTAGGGTTTTTTTTTTTTGCAAGGCAAATGGGGTTAAGTGGCTTGCACAAGGACACACAGCTAGGTAATTATTAAGTGTCTGAGACCAGATTTGAACCCAGGTACTCCTGACTCCAAGGCCGGTGCTTTATCCACTATGCCACCTAACCACCCCTGGACAATAACTTTCAACTTAGTCTTTATTCTTCTTCTTTTTGGGGGAGGTATGTTTTGAGAAGTCAAATAAAATAAGATTTCAGGAGGGGGGAATATGTGCCTAGGACATGAGACAAAATTATCCAGAAAATTTTAAATTACTTTTTTCCATTCTGTAGCCTTGCTCCCTTTCTCTAAGAATTGGTGGCAGGCAGGGACAGGTTTATTTTTGTCTTTCTTCTGACCTAACAACTTCCAACCCCCCCCCCCCCCCCCGGTTACCTCCAGGATCAAATGTAAAACTCTCTCTTTGACTTTTAAACTCCTTCAAAACTTCATCCCTTGCTACCTTTCAGGTCCTCTTGCACCTTATTGTCTTTCATGTACTCTGTGATCCAGAGTCTCTTGACTCTTATGGTCACCCGTCCAAAAGATCAGGTCTGGTCATCTCTCCTCACTATCTGACAAGATCAGAACTTAACTCCTCTATATAGCATCTCTAATCTCTCTCCTTTCTCCTGAATTGAAGGACAAATATAGTAAAAGGAGTCCAAGAGCCTCCACTCACATAATGCTGTCATCTTAAGCTCTTTAAATCCAAAGATGAATTCATTCTTTTTCACCCTCCAAACCTTCTCTTCCTAATTTTCTTATTACAATTGAAGGTACCATCATCCTTCTAATCACCCAGAAGCTCAAACTAGCTGTCATCCTCAGCTCCTCACTCTCACCCATACATCCAATCAGATCTCAGGTTCTGTTATTTTTACTTTCACAACATTTTTATTTGGCCCCCTATTCTCTATAACACTTCAAATACCTTGTACATAGATATATGCTCCAATATAGTATATAGTCTATTGATCTGCCAAGTTTATGTAGGTCTGACTACTTTATTACTGCTCCTCCTCCCAAACACATAAATACAAAGACACATACACACATACATATTCTCTCTCTCTCTCTCTCTCTCTCTCTCTCTCTCTCTCTCTCTTTCTTTATTTCCAGGATCAAATATAAACTCTCTCTTTGATGTTTTAAAACCTTTCAAAACTTGATCCCTTTCAGGGTTCAAGGTTTTCTTACACCTTATTGCCTTTCATGTACTCTGTGGTCCAATGCTACTGGCCTCTCTTTCTCTCTCTTTCTTCATCTCCATCTCCTAGCCTGCCTGTCTTCCTTCCAGCCTCAGGTGAAGTCTCATCTTCTTTAGAAGTCTTTCCCAATCCTCCTTCATCTTAGTGTCTTCCTTCCTGAGACAAGCCAAGTATATCTTCTCTGGATCTTATTTGTACATAGTCATTTATGTGTTGTTTCCCTTTTAGACTGAGTTCCTTGAAGGCAGAGCTTGGTTATGATCATTGTTGTTTTGCTCTTCTTTGTATACTATGCTTCCCACTGGGCCTGGCACACTGCAGTTGCTTAATAATGCTAGGTTACTGACTGCAATTTAACAAAGCTTTTCCCATTCACCAGGTTTCATACTCAATCCTTCCCTTAGAGGAATTCAATTACTGTGAGTAACTCTTAAATCTGCCAACCTGGGCAAAGTTTTGTTTTCCCATGCTAGTTCTGAATTTGCTCTCAATTCTGAGTTGTTGGGTTTTTTTGGCAAGACAAGAGGGTTAAGTGATTTGCCCAAGATCACATAGCTAGTAATAATTATCAAATGTTCGAGATCATATTTGAACTCAGGCCCTCCTGATTCTATCCACTGTGCCACCTAGCTGCCCCCCTTGAGTTATCTTAACACTAATATCTCTTGTCCTAACTTGGTTCTTTCTCCTCCATTTGCCTAGTTTTTTGGTAAGACCCTGAGTATAAGGTAGGATGCAGGGAGGAAGATAAGAGAGGAGAGAGTTGTAGGGGAGAGGGGGGAGTAGCAACTCTGTGCTGATGTTCTGCCCTAGACTAATTCAATCACTACACTCAACTTTTCAGCTTAGAATTTGAATTTTCATGCTATTCAGTCTTTATAAGATTTTATATTATTGTAATTAAAGTTAAACTGGTTACCTCGAACCTTTAAAAATAATCAGAGAGAAGAAAGCATGGAGTTTCCTGATTAAAATTAAAGATTAAAATCCTGGAGTTGGATTTTAAAAGTGCCAAAATATTCTGACACTTTGGTCGTCTGGATAATGTTATCTCACCCATTCTTGGACAGTATATCAATCAGAAGGACAACTAGGGTACCCTAGTGGGTTAAACATAGATAATAATAGGAATCCATTCATCAGGAAGCCATTCTTTGTTTCTTTGAATCTGTGGTCTGTCTTTTGGGATATTAGGGAGAGTATTTTGACATTCTACATATTGTCATCAAAATATACTTCCTTAAATAATATAGTTCAAATGAACAGTTATTGAATTTCAGTTTAACTAGCATTTGGAATAGCTTAGTGAATCCTAATGCTCTGACTTGGCTAACCTGTAGTGGCATCATCCATGACCTCAAAGGACACCATCTCAAGAAAGTAAAGGATAGCTAGAAGGTGCCAGAAAGTGGTTGAAGTGACATTGAAACAAGACAATGGATTCACTTCAGCCAGTAGTTCACCTGGGGAAACAGAAAGTCTGTGCCTTTCTAGTTTTGCCTTAGACAAAACCCAAGTTCAAAAGTGTATTAGACTTCAATGTCTTGGACCTTTACTCTACTATCAGTTATTAGACTGTCTCCCTCTCCACTGTTATTTTGATTATATTTGGAATGCACTTTGTATTTAGTCGTCCTTGTTGGTTCTTGTTCTTCATTATTGAAGAAGACCAAAACAACATAACTATGTTATAGAGAAGTCACTGTGAGCCCAACTATGGATAATCACATAAAAAAAAAAAAACTTGGAATGCTCTACCACAAATAGTCCAAGTGAACACCTTGGTTAGGGTCATCTATGTATATGTATGTATCCCCAGCATCCATTGTGCCATATAGTATGTAACACATCAGAAAGTATGTTAACACATCAGAAGTATCAAATGTGTGTCCCACAATACTTCTGAGTACATTTGGAAACAGATTAAAATGTAGTAGGGAAATGTTAAGCAAAACAATTAAAATGTGATAAAAAGTAGATAATATTAATTTATGATTTTCTAAATCATTATGTTTATTAACATTATTTTCTATTTGAGTGAGAAAAATATTATTTTGTCAACATATTAATAGCCAGTTTTTAAAATAGGAGTTAGGCTTTTCTTCTTTTATTTCCTCATTTAAGAACTAGACCTTATAAAAAGTTAATCTCTGAAAGAGATGGCTTATTAATGAGATTGTCCTAGCCCTCAAGGTACAAATTCCTCAGTCTTGGTCCATACCCCACACAACTTGGAGATCTTATTACTGTAGAGTACAAACAGAAACCAGGCTGGGTGAATTCTTGTCCCAGGGAATGAGTCCCTTTCTTTTTACCCCTCCATTAGTGTTTAGGCCAGTCCAGCTCATAATAGAGAAAATCAAACAGAATGATTTAGATAGAGATGGATTCTTTGGTTGAGATTACTGGAGACAAAAGATTAAGCCACATTTTTATCAAGAAAACAGAAAACTAGCCTAACCCTCATTAAATGTCCACCAATAAGGACTGATTTTCCCTTGTCAGGGACATTCCCTTTCAAAAAATATTTAAGATTTTTTAGGTTCTCTATGTTTTGGTTATCAAGAGAAACCAACGACCCTGAATTTATTATTACTTAGTCTAATTAATAAATTGATTATTAATTACCTAGAAACTGGGTTTTTGTGTTCATTGCATGAGTTTGCTATCATTGTAACAAATCATCAAAAGCATTTTTCATCATTATTATCACTAGCAGTTTGAATAGATAGATAGATAGGTAGATAGATAGATAGATCTCACTTTCAAATTTTCAAATACTTTACAAATATTGTATTTTTTACCCTTATAACACCTCTGAAAGTTGACCCCATTTGACAGTCGAGGAAAGAGGCAAACAGAGGTTAAGTTTCTAAGATTGTATTTGAACTCAAGCCTTGAAATTAAGGCCCAGAACTCTCTATTCTCTGCTACTCTATAGATGCTGTGTACTTTATAAATATCTATTGAAATGATTTGAATTGAATTGACAATGTCTTTTGCATAATTCTGTGCTGGATATTCCTCTTGCCTATCATATAAATCTGAGTTATTAGTCATTCTTTAGTTTTATCTGACTCTTCCATAACCCCATCTGCAGTTTTCTTTGCAAAGATGAAGAAGTTTATCTTTTTCTTCTACAGCTCATTTAAATGAGAAAATTGAAGCAAATAGGGTTAAATGATTTGTCCAGGGTCACCCAGCTACTAAGTATCTACATATGTATCTGAACTCATGAGAATGAGTGTTTCTGACTTCAGACCTGGCATTCTAACCACAGGACAACCTAACGTAGTTTGCTGCAGCTTTACTAATATCTGTAGACCACTCCTATTCAACATAGTCCTGATTAGCTCCAGAGGTCTATGAAAATCCTAATCAGAATAATTAGTATATTCATTTTTTTCAAGACTACTCAGTTGTAGCAAACCCCCCTCCCCCGCCCCAATGAAATTCATTTACTAGCTCTCCAGGTATAGTCAGAGGTTAAAGTTTTCTATTTTTGTCACATTCCCATTGCTCTTCAATTTCATAAGTTTCATAGAGTGGAGCACCTAGCTCCCCTTGACCTAGTAAGGAATGAACATTGCTTTAATGCACTTGTGCATATTAGCACAAATCCATAGCTCAGAAGTGTAATAGAAATAAGGAGTCTCAAAGGAATCATTATCTGAAAAAATCATTATCATGATACCTTAAAGTTTAGAATTATAATATCAATTCTGTTCTATGATTTTCCACCTTATTATTGATTTTCTTTACTGTGGACCCTATCATTATTTTTGACATTGTCAATTATAGAAAGTTTGGTTCATTTTTTTATTTTCCCAAAGAAAAAACGATTTTCAGTTCTTAGATACTTACTAACCCTGTTCAAGTTACTCAACTATGCTTACCTCAGTTTCTTCATCTATGTAAAGAGAGTTAGAAGTAGAAATGGAAAACCACTCCAGTATCTTTGCCAAGAAAACCCCAAAGGGGTGCAGGACTTCGACTGGAAAGGGGACAAATTTATGATCAAACAAGAAATAGAGTACATTATAAATTACAAAATGAATGATATTGATGATATTAACTTAAAAGGTTTTGCGCAAATAAAATCAATGCTGCCAAAATTAGAAGGAAGCTAGAAAATTGGGAAAATTTTCACAGCTAGGAGTTCTGATAAAGGTCTTATTTCTAAAATATATAAAAAATTGCATGAAATTTGTAAGGTTACAAGTCATTCTCCAGTTGTTGAATAGTTAAAAGCTATGAATAGACAGTTTTCAAATGAAGAAATTAAAGCTACATATAATGATATGAAAATTGCTCCAAATCATTACTGAACAGAGAAATGCAAATTAAAACAATTATGAGGTATCACCTCACACCTACTAGATTGGCTAAGATGACATAAAGGGAAAATGATCATTGTTAGAGACTTGTGGGAGGATTTGTATATTAATGTATTTATGGTGGAGTTATGAATTAATCCAAATATTCAGGAGAGCAATATTGGATCTATGACCAAAGAGTAATAAAACTGCTCATATCCTTTGACCCAGCAATTATGGGTCTATATCCAGAAGAAGTCATAAAAAATGAGAAAAGTCCACATGTTACAAAATATTCATAGCAGTTCTTTTTGTAGTGGCAAAGAATTGGAAATTAAGGGGATTCCCTTGAATGGTTAAGCAAGTTAGGGTATATGAATATTATGGATTACTAATTTACTATAAGAAACCATAATTGGACAGACTCTAGAGAAGCATGGAATGAATTAAAGGATCTGATGAAGAACCAAGAGGTTATTCTATACATTAACAACAACAGCACTGTGAGATGGTCAACCTTGAAGGATGCAGCTCCACTAAGCAGTTCAGAGAGCTAGGACAACTGTATTAGACTGGCTATGGAGAATGCTATCCCCATCCACTGGTAGAAAAACAAAACAAAACAAAACAATAACAAAAATACTACTTTAAATAAATATCTCTTATATACTTCTTTCCCTTAATCCTAATTTCTCATACTGAAAAACTAATTAATAACTAATAAAATAATAAACATAAACTAATTTGTAAATATGTGAGGAACAAATGTGTATGTACAATATTAACCTGACTATTTGCCACTGAGGGGAGAGGGGGTAGGAAGGGAGGGTGAAAGGAAAGATTTTATTTTTTATAAAGATTTTATTTATTTTGCGTTTTACAAATTTTCCCCTGATCTTATTTCCCTCCCCCCACCCCCACAGAAGGCAATTTGTCAGTCTTTACATTGTTTCCATGGTACACATTGATCCAAATTGAATCTGATGACAGAGAAATCATATCTTTAAGGAAGAAACATAAAGTATAAGAGATAGCAAGATCAGAGAATAAGATATCAGTTTTTTTCTAAATTAAAGGTAATAGTCCTTAGTCTTTGTTCAAACTTCAGAGTTCTTTCTCTGGATACAGATGGTATTCTTCATTGTAGAGAGCCCCAAATTGTCCCTTATTGTTGCACTGATGGAATGAGCAAGTCCATCAAGTTTGATCATTGCCCCCATATTGCTGTTACTGTGTTTAGTGTTTTTCTGGTTCTCTTCATCTCACTCAGCATCAGTTCATGCAAATCTCTCCAGCCTTCCCTGAATTCCTGTCCCTCCTGGTTTCCAATAGAACAATAGTGTTCCATGACATACATTTACCACAGTTTACTAAGCCATTCCACAAGTGAAGGACACTTACTTGATTTCCAATTCTTTGCCACCACAAACAGGGCTGCTATGAATTTTTTTGTACAAGTGATGTTTTTACCCCTTTTCATTATCTCTTCAGGATATATATATATATATATATATATACCCAGTAGTGGTATTGCTAGATCAAAGGGTATGCACATCTTTGTTGCCCTTTGGGCACAGTTCCAAATTTCTCTCCAGAAAAGTTGGATGAGTTCACAGCTCCACCAACAATGTAATAGTGTCCCAGATTTGTGGTCATATTGGCCAGTCTGAGAGGTGTGAGGTGGTACCTCAGAGAAGCTTTAATTTACATTTCTCTAATAAGCAATGATTTAAAGCAATTTTTCATTGGACTACGGATTGTTTTGATCTCCTCATCTGTAAATTGCTTTTGCATGTCCTTTGGTCATTTGTCAATTGAGGAATGGCTTTTTTTAAATTTGACTCAGTTCTCTGTATATTTTAGAACTGAGTCCTTTGTCAGGAGCATTAGTTACAAAGATTGTTTCCCAGTTTACTGCATTTCTTTCTTTTTATTTTTTTAGGGTTTTTTTGCAAGACAATGGGGTTAAAGTGACTAGCCCAATTAGCTAATTATTAAGTGCCTGAGGCCAGATTTGAACTCAGATACTCCTGTCTCCAGGGCCAGTGATCTATTCACTGTGCCACCTAGCTGCCCCAACTGCATTTCTTTTGATCTTGGTTACAGTGCTTTCTCTGTGCAAAAGCAATTTAATTTAAAGTAATCAAAATTATCTATTTTGTTTTTCATAATTTTCTCCATGTCTTACTTGGTCATAAACTGCTTCCCTTTCCATAGATCTGACAGGTAAACTATTTCTTTTTCTCCTAGTTTGCTTATAATGTTGTCTTTTATGTCTAAATCATATATACATTTTGATCTTATCTTGGTATAGTGTGTGAAGTGTTGGTCTAATCCAAGTTTCTTCCATACTAATTTACAATTTTCCCAGCAGTTTTTATCAGAGAGTTTTTATCCCAATAGCTTGAACTCTTTGGGTTTATCCAACAGCAGATTACTATAATTGTTTCCTGCTTTTGCACCTAGTCTATTCAACTGGTTCAACATTCTATTTCTTAGCCAATACCAGACAGTTTTGATGACTGATACTTTATAATATAATTTTTTAGATCGGTAGGGCTAAGCCGCCTTCTTTTGCACTTTTTTCCATTAAATGCCTGGAAATTCTTGACTTTTTATTTCTCCATATGAATTTACTTACAACTTTTTCTAACTTAATAAAGTAATTTTTTTAGAATTTTGATTGGTAGGGCACTAAACAGGTAGTTTAGTTTTAGTAGAATTGTCATTTTTATTTTATTAGCTCTAACTATCCATGAGCAGTTGATGTTTGCCCCGTTATTTAAATCTGATTTAATTTGTGTGAGAAGTGTTTTATAATTGTTTTCAAAAAGTTTCTGTGTCTGCCTTGGCAAATAGACTCCCAGGTATTTTATATTGTCTCAGGTTACTTTGAATGAGATTTCTCTTTCTAGCTCTTCCTTCTATATCTTGCTAGTCATATATAGAAAACTTGAGGATTTGTGAGGGTTTATTTTATATCCTGAAACTTCGCTAAAATTGCTAATTGTTTCCAGTAGCTTTTTTGGATTATTTTTTGGGATTCTCTAGCTAGACCATCATGTCATCTGCAAAGAGTGAGAGTTTTGTCTCTTCCTTCCAAATTTGAATTCCCTCAATTTCTTTTTGTTCTCTAATGTTGAAGCTAACATTTCTAATATGATATTGAATAGTTGTGGTGATAATGGGTATCCTTGTTTCACCCCTGATCTTACTAGGAATGCCTTTAGCCTCTCCCCATTAAATATAATGATTGTTGATGGTTTCAGATAGTTACTGCTTATCATTCTAAGGAACAGTCCATTTATTCCTACACTCTCTAGTGTTTAAAGTAGGAATAGATGCTGTATTTTGTCAAAACTTTTTCAACATTTATTGATATGATCATATAATTTCTGATAGGATTGTTGTTGATGTAATTGATTATACTAACAGTTTCCTAATATTGAACCAACCTTGCATATCTGGGTGAATCCTACTTAGTCAAAATGTATTATCCTAGTGATAACTTGTAATCATTTTGCTAAGATTTTATTTAATATTTTTGCATCTATGTTCATCAGGGAGATAGGTCTATAATTTTCTTTCTCTGTTTTAACTCTTCCTGGTTTAGGTATCAGCACCATATTGGTTTCATAAAAAGAGTTAGGCAGAGTTCTGTCTACCCCTATTTTAAGGAATGTTTTTAACTTAAAAATATACATATACCTGATTGAATGTTGAAAACTTTCAAACCATGCTTTTGGAAAAACAAAATTAATAAAGTAAAAAGAAAGAAAACCACAAATGGAGTCATGGAGAGTTAGAATGACTGAACAATAACAATAACAACAAAACATTGGCTGATTTACAGCTCTTACTCCCATAGACTGACATCAGAGAAGGGATAGGTCTTGCCCAAAATTTCAAAAGTGACAAGTGGTAGATAGCTTCTGAATTCTTATGTAAAGCCTCACCATTTCTGCTTTTCCTTTCAATAACATGCCAGAGTGGGGGCACCCTGAATTCTGTGCCCTCTCCCATCCATATGACCAAATTATATAACAATATTCTAAAAACATCAAATCTCTACTTGTTTTCTTCCTACGGTTAAGTTTAAGATCACTTTTCATCAAAAGAAGCAGTTCTTGTTTACAGATTCAGGATTTAGTGCCCTTGTCTTTTGCTGGAAAACTTACTCTTTAATTTTTTATTTTTAGAAATGAAAAGGTCATATTTCCTCAACAATTTTAGATAAACTACAAACCTATTTCTGAGAAATGGAAGTTTGATATTTGGGAATATCTATGATGGTTTATAAATTCTATTACAATTAGCAAAGAGCAAATATGCCATTTTGAAACTCAGTCACATCATAAAAGGACATTGATGTTTTGAAACCCTAGTTTTCTGGTTCCAGGTGTGTTTGAACACTTTCTAAATAACCTTAGCAGCAATATTCAAACTTGAACTGACCACCTTCTGGGTTGAGGATAATAGATGCTAGAATTAGATCTGAAAAATACAGTAGGGATCACATGATAGAAGATAAAGATTTGACAGAGTCCAATTCATCATATAGATGAAGAGACTGAAGACCTCAATAATGAAATGACTTACTCAAAGAATCAGACATAATGTATATAAATTTTAATACTGGCTTGTTTGATTCTAAATCCAATTCTCTTTGTGCTATATTGTAGCTATGTAATTTTGCACTAGGATGAAGACTGAATTCATTAATCTCTTCATAATGATAAAGGACTGTAATAATGAACTTCATTTCATTAAATCTCTTCTTGTAACTTTTCTGGTAAAATCCCATAATTATCATTTCAGTTGATCAATAAGGAGCTTAAAAACCTGCTACCCACTAAGTCCAGTGGTAAGTTCAGGAGATACAAAGACAATGTACAAACAGTTCCTGCCCTCAAGGAGCTTACATCTCTACAGAGAGTTTTAGACCCTTTTCACAATTCTCCTTTTGCTTTTTTTGTTTCTAGGGAATTATTGCATCAGGGATGGCAAATTCACCCCATGGCTATGATATATCTTGTTTTCTTAGATGTCCCCTATGAATCTATGAGAGCTCTTTTTGCTCACAGTTGGAGAATAGTAGTACATTGAATTAACCAATACTATCAAAGAGGCTAATCAGTTGAAAAATGGCTGAAGAAATTGTGGTGTTAGGTAAGCCAAAATATATTTTTGCCATTAGAAGTGATGAAAGCAAAAGACTTAGGAATAGATTTTCCTATGAAATGAGGCAGAAGAGTAAAGTCATCAGAACAAAAAGAACAATTTAAACATTAGCAACAACATTGAAAAGATAACTTCCAAAGACTTGAGAACTCTGAACAATTGCAATGTCCATAACTATTCTAGAGGACTGATGATGTAGCATCACAACTTCTGATAGAAAGGCAAACTTCTGATAGAAAAGGAACAAAATGAGACATATATTTTTTTTAAGAAAATGAGAGAATTCGTGTTGTGTGACTTTGCATAGTTTTACTCCTTTTAATGGGGATATCAGATCAGAGAAAGAAAAAGGTAAATTAAAATCAAAAGAATGGCCTTTCCCAGAGAGAGAGAGAGAGAGAGAGAGAGAGAAAGGAAGGGCAAAAATATGAAAATTATCCTTTAATCAATTATTCTTTGCTTAGTTTTTAAGTTCATGTTAGACAAGAAATCCCAACATTTTAAAAGTTTTAACTAGTTTCTCCCCCTGCCTGGAATTCTCTCCCTCTATATCTCTGCTTCTTGGCTTTCCTGGCTTCCTTCAAGTCCCATCTGAAACCGTATCTTCTACAGAAGCTTTCTCTGATCTCCCTTTATACTGTGTGACTAACTCTTAATTGTATGACTAACAGGGTTCTGACAGTAAATCTAATAAGAAAGTTTATAATGAGAGGAAGGAGATGGTAATGGTGAAATTTCCCCAGTAAAGCATAGCCAGAGGAATTACTGCCACTTTTTCTTATTTCAGTCTCAGTGTCTCCCAGACATTTTCATGTCCAATGGAGGATGGAAAGCATGGTGTTGTTGCCTTTTGATCATTTCAGATATCCAGGAGACTCAGGGAGACCAAAGCCCTGATTCCTAGGGACCAAAATTGGCCATACTTTGAGGGCAACTGACTTGGGACTCCCTGAAGTAAATATATTTTTTTTATGATTTTTAACATTTTATTTGTTTTCAAATTATACACAATAGTAATATGTAACCATCATTTTTTGCAAGGCTCTGAATTCTACAATTTTCCCCCCTCCTCCCCTGCCTCCCCCCCGTCCAAGGCTGTCTGACAGTCTCTACATTGTTTCCATGCCATACATTGATGTAAATTGAATGTTATAAGAGTAAACATAAGAATAAAAATAAACCCCCTCCCTACCCCAAGAAGATGGGAAACCTCAAGAACAGAGAGAGAGAGAGAGAGAGAGAGAGAGAGAGAGAGAGAGAGAGAGAGAGAGGGAGAGAGAGGGAGAGAGAGGGAGAGAGAGGGAGAGAGAGAGAGAGAGAGAGAGAGAGAATGTACGTTAGTCTGTGTTCAGATTTCAATGGCTTTGTCTCTGAGGTGAGTTGCGTTCCCTATCATAAGTCCACCAGAGAAGTTGCTTCAATATTTTTCCCTCAGTTGCTATTACTAGCTGTACCTCTGCTCTATTTCTCCCCACTCTCATTTATTCTATTCTCTCTCTCCTTTCATCCTGACCCTGTCCAAAAGTGTATTACATCTGTATACCCTCTCCCTCTATCTTCCCTCTCTTCTATCACCTATTCCCCCCTTACCTCTCCCCATTCCCCTCATCCCTTCCCTTTCCTCCCATCCTTCTCCAGGGCAAGACAGATTTCCTCACCCTATTAAGTGTGTATGTCATTTCCTCCCTGAGCAATTTCCAATGAGAATGAAGACTCACTCATTCCCCTTTGCCTTTTCCACCTCCCCTCCACTGAATAAAGCTTTTTTTTTACTCTTATGTGAAATCTCTCAGCTTCTTCTTCATCTCCTTTTCCTTCCTCCCAGTACTTTCCCCCATTACCCATTGACTCCATCCCTTTACCACATCATACAATTCTATTCTACTCCTTGTCTTGTCTATATATGCTCCCTCTAGCAGCTCTTATAAATCAGAAAGTTCATATGAGTTATCAATATCTTCTTCCCATGCAGGAATACAAACAGTTCAACATCATCAAGTTCCTCATAGTTAGTTCCTCTGTTCCACTCCCTCTATGCTTCACCAGCATCCTGTACTTGGAGATCAAACTTTCTATTCAGCTCTGGTTGTCTTGTTAGGAAAGTTTAAAAGTCCCATGTTTCATTGAAAATCCATCTTTTCCCCTGAAAGAGGATATTCAGTTTTGCTGGGTAGTTGATTCTCAGTTGTAAAGCAAGATCTTTTGCCTTCCGGAATATATTATTCCAATCTCTATGATCCCTTAATGTAGATGCTGCCAGATCCTATGTAATGCTGACTATGGAGCCTCAGTAATTGATTTGTCTGTTTC
Organism: Macrotis lagotis; assembly: GCF_037893015.1. NCBI lineage: Eukaryota > Metazoa > Chordata > Mammalia > Peramelemorphia > Peramelidae > Macrotis > Macrotis lagotis. Next base: position 597,245,087 of record NC_133658.1, on the reverse strand, counting down.
TGGTAGCTTTTAGAATTTTCTCTTTTATTTGGGAGTTTTGGAATTTGGCTATAATATTCCTGGAAGTTTTTCTTTTGGGATCCCTTTCAGGGGGTGACTGGTGAATTCTCTCGATTTCTATTTTACCCTCTGCTTCTAGGATCTCAGGGCAATTTTGCTGTATTATTTCTTGGAAAATGAAGTCTAGGCTCTTCTCCTGGTTGTGGCTTTCAGATAGTCCAATAATTTTCAAATTATTTCTTCTGGATCTGTTTTCAAGGTCAGTTGTTTTTCCAATGAGATATTTCACATTTTCTTCTAATTTTTGGCTTTTATGGAAGAGTTTAATTTCTTCCTACTTTCTTGTAAAGTCATCTGATTCCTTTAGTTCCAGTTTGCATTTGAAAGAATTATTTTCTTCAGAGACCTTTTTGATCTCCTTTTCCCAGATGGCCAATTCTGCTTTTTAAGGCATTCTTCTCATTTGCCTTTTGTTTTGCTTTTTTCCATTAGGCCTAAACTGGATTTTAACATCTTATTTTCTTCAGTATTTTTTTGTATTTCTTTCACCAAGCTTTTGATTTGATTTTCATGATTTTTCTGCATTGTTCTCATTTCTCCTTCCAATTTTTCCTCCACCTCCCTTAATTGCTTTACAAAGTCTTTTTTGAGCTCATGCACAGTCTGAGCCCATTTTCTATTTCTCTTGGAGGTTTTGCATATGGAAGCTTCAATTTTGTCATCATCTGAGTATGTGTTTTGATCTTCCCTAGGACTGAAGTAATTCTCTAAGTTCAGATCCTTCTTTTTCTGTTGTTTGTTCATTTCCTCAATCCAAGACTAATTTACAGCACTTCTAAGGCTTTGGAGTTGTTTTTTGGGGGGAGGAAACCCCACTGGGACCTTTATTCCTCCAAGGTCTTATGCTGTCTAGGCCATGCTTTGATATGTAGATGACCACAGCACTGCCCTTTGCCCTGGAGCTATAAGGCAGGATCCAGCTATCTTAGTATGGAAGCCCCAACTGCAACCTGGGTCTAAGTATAGGCAAACAGCAGAGTCCTATCCCAGGGAGAGCAGAGAAATCTCTGCAGACTTCCCTTACTGTCTCTGGGGGGTGCAGGCTGCTGTCTCCTGATTCTCACTGCAGGCTCTGTGGCCGTGCTCCTCACTCCACACTCACCCAGGTGCAGCAGAGTTCTCTCACCAACCCTTCAGGTGGTTACCTATTCTCTAGGCTGGGCTGGGCTGCACAACGGCTTTTTTCCCAACCCCTGGTCCTGGTGAAGCACACCTTTCCTGTGGAACTTCTAAGTTATCTTGGAATGGGAAAATAGATCGCTCAGTCTTTCTGAGTTAGAGGTTCTGCCCCTCTAAATTTTGACTAGAGCCATCCTTTGTTATTTTGGGGTTTGGGGGGTCAGAGTTGTCAGGAAATGCTGCCTTCATGCCGCCATCTTGGCTCCCCCCCTGAAGTAAATATTTTCAACTAAATAAATCAGATATCTGGCTAGCAATTGATTTCTTAATAAGGAAGCAAATCAAAAATGAACCTTGGTTAGTCTGAAGGCTTGCATTTCATATAACATTTCTGTGGTCTGTCTCCAGCATTTCACTTTCCCTAAGAGGGTAAATGTAAAGTCTTTAAAGTGTTTTCCAACCAATAGTCTATATATCATCAATGAGTTCAATAACAATTTTTATCAATAGGCAAAACTTCCATTATCAAGGCCCTAATTTCTCAAAAACAGTCCATAAATTTAAGATGCTGATGTATGAAGAGATCATTGTACATAGTGTCTTACTCTTAGTTAATATTATATGTGGAAAGTCAAAGTGATCACATAACTTAAAGGAAGGGGTCTTGTGTCTATGGACCATGCATAAGAAAAAAAATTAGAAGTTGCCCATATTTGGCGGGAGATGCAAACAATTTTTCCTTATGAAGATTTATTTAATTGATATAAAATTATATTAAGAGAATTTCATCTAATTCAGAGTTATTAACTGTTCCATGTGAAGAAAGAAAATCTCAGAATATACATTTTCTGATTCATCTTAATAGAGAATTTTGAAAAAATAGCTTGTGTTAGGAGAAAAAGTTGAAACTATTTAATTTCTTTAAAAAAAGCCCAAAATTTAGCTAAACATTTTAATGACAAAGAACAGGTTGAAAAGCTCACTTATTTGTTGAATATATTCTCAATTGTAAAGGAATTAAATTTGAGTATCCAAGGCAACATGACAACTGCCTTCAATTTGTGAAAAATGAAGCATTTTTCTAAAAGTTAAAATTTCTATGATGTGCACTCAGAAAAATAATTGCAAAATATTCCCTTCATTTTATGAATTTTCAAAGTCATTAGATTTGAATATTAGAGACATCACAAACATTATTTGTGACCACTTGGATGTACTTTATTTAATGTGAGTGCTAATATTCACTAGAAATAGTCTTGTACTAAGGAAATTTATAGATTACTAATTCATTTGTGAATCATCAAAACAGCAACTTTGCAGACATTAAACAGGGAAAAAATAGGGTTATTTCTAGATTTAGGATCACAATCAATATTTAATATGCACTTAAAATCAAAGGCAAGAATATCTAGCTTTTAACAAAAATGCAAAGCATAGAATAGCTCATTGAATTATGCTTTTATGAATTCAAAGAAGAACTCAGTTGGCACCTTGCCCTACTCTATGTATTGAAGTCTGATGTTTGCCACATTAAAGAGAGATTAAACTTATTGCTCTGTTCCAAAGAGTAGAACAAGTTACAAAAGGTAAAAATTACAAAGGGATAAGTTTCACTAGGTTATATCTCTGTCTAAGGAAGAGGGACAGCTATGTGACTCAGTAGAAATAATGCTGGGTCTTGAATCAGAAAGGGTCATCTTCCTGAGTTCAAATTTCAAGTCTGAGATATTTGTGTGACCCTGGGTAATCATTAAGCTTTGTCTGTCTCAGTTTCTTCATCTATAAGATGAACTGGAGAAATAAATGACAAATCGTTCCATTTCTCTGCCTTTAATCAGAGGCCCTATGAGTACTTGGGTTTTGGGTAAGTTATAGAAGGGATTCCTTTTTGGAGTAGTGGTTAGAGTAGATGACTTCTGAGGTTCTTTCCATCTCTAAAATTCTGGAATAAAATGAATAAATGAATGAATAAATTAAAAAATACTTATTTTATACCTAAACCCTAATCCTATTTCCCAATGAACTTTTTAACTTTCTCTAGTTTACTGTATAATATTAGTGAACTTGTTGATGTGAAATTTGTGTTACATCCATCCAAGAATCCTGATTTTAATTCTTTACTATTGCACATTCATCGATCTTCTTTGTACTGTAAATAGGGGATTTAAAAGTTTCATTTTTATAAATAAATTTCTTGTTGCATGCTTAAAAAAGCAACAAACATTTGGACAGTTGATTGATAGAAAACTGTGTCCTTTCTAAAAGCACTGGTAGCATTGATTTTTATTATTTCCCAGAATAAGAAGCAGAACAATGAGATGGGAGGACTATTTAGTGACTGTACTGATGATAAAGTAGCTAAAGTGAAGTACAATCAGTTCTGGGGTTGACTAAATCTATATCTATCTATCACCTATTTATCTATCTATGTATCTATCTATCTATCAATCATCTATTGGACAAAACATGACCTCAGTTCTCAAAAATAAGTGGCTTGATTCTTTCAAGTCAAAATCTTTAGGGATTCCTGTCAGAGTATTAGAGTGTGTGGTATCAGTGTCAGGACAGATGGAAGATGGCCCAATATACTTGAAACTTTTAAAATTCCAAGGGTAAAAATTGTGAAAAAGAAACACTTTCACACTGAATGCTTATTTTCTACAGTATTTTAAAATTGTCATGGATGTTTTTATATTTATATAATGTCTAAATCAATATCCATGTGCCAGCCCACTCTATCTCTTCTTGGTTTTGAATTCATATTTGTGGGAAATACCTTCAGATAAATGGGCATTTTGTAGTTGGAAATCCTCGCTCTGTCATGAAACTAATTATGTTTAATGTCAAGTCAGATCTAGATACTCAATCATGATAGGAAAAATAATATGGAATCAGAAATAGGAATCAGTAATTTTATTGATACACAATAGAAAATAATATGAGCAAAATTTTAGAAATATTCTCAGCAATCATTGCTCTGAAAAAAAATCTCCGCTTTTCTTTACCTTTGTTTAATAAGGAAGTTTCAGATATCCACACCTAAATATGAGGGACATGCACATAGAGTTTTGGCAGCCTTGAACATTTTTCACTCATATGTTTGTTTGCGTGTATTTTGCATTGTTTACAATAAAAGACATGAAATATTTTTTGTTGTTTTTGTGGTTTTGTTTTAAATAGCTTGGTTAGTTCATTCTCTCACTTATTTAACCAATAGTTATTGAGCTAATTTGCTTCTGATAGGTTATTTGACTTGGAGCACACCTTGGTGGTATGGAGCAGTCAATCTGTTAATCAATAGGCATTTATTAAGTTTCTAAGTATCAGATACTATGTTAAGCATGCCTAAGTTATACTAAGTTAAGAATAAAAAAAGAGACAGTTCCTGACTTTGAGGATCTCACAGTCTAACAGGAAAGACAACAAGCAAATGGATATGTACAATTAAGTTACATTCAGGATAAATACAAGATAATCTAAAGAGATTCAGTGCTGGAATTAAGAAGGATCATAAAAGTATTTCCTGTTGAAGTTGGGATTTTACCTGGGACTTGAAGCACTATAGGGAATTCATGAGATGGATATGAGGAAGAAAATCATTTCAGGGATGGGGGGGGCAGTCAGAGAAAATGTTCATTGTCTAGAGATGGAGTTATCTTGTTCATAGAACAGATACTGGAACTGGATTGTAGAGGTCATGCAGAAGTGAAAATTGTAAGGGGAATGGAAATTTGGGTAGGGTGGTTAAGAATTATTGACTGCCCAAGCAGAAAATTTTGTAATTTCTCTTGCAGTAATGGGAAACCACTGCAGGTTTTTCATGAAGGTGATGACATGGTTGGACCTATACTTGAAAATCACTTTGGTAGCTAAATGGAGATTGTATTAGAATGTGAAGATAATTGTGATAGATAAAACAACCAGAGTATTGATTATAGTTGTTCATGCATTAGGAGATGAAGACCTGATTTAGGGTTGTGATAATATCAAGGAAAAGATGGAGAGAATTTGGGAGATGTAGTAAAGGTAAAATTGAGAAGTCTTGACAACAGATTGGATGACATCTAGGGTGCCAACTTGGAAGACTGGAAAAACTACTGTTCTCTATAGTAATACAGAAGATAGGAATGGAGCGAATATTTTGGGTAATAGATAATGAGTTCAGTTTTGGATATGATGAGTTTAAGATGTCTGCTGAACATTAAGATGACAATTTAACAAGATATCTGAAAGTCAGTTTGGAGATGTGAGATTGAAGGTCAGCAGAAAAGTTAGAACTAAATAAGTTCTAACTAAATAACTAAATAGAATCACAGAGACGATAATCAAATTCATGAAATATAATGAAACCATAAAGTAGAGTAATATAGAAGGAGAACAGAAGTAGATCCAGGGATCATCTATGGTTTCTGGGTATGACCTTGATGAAAATCCATTGAAGGCAACTGAGAAATAGACAAATGGAAGGATAAAGAGAAAATAGTGTCCATACCTAGTGAAGAGAGTATCAAGGCTAAAAGGACAGTCATCATTGTCAAAGACTGTAAAGAAGTCAAGAAAGATGAGGACTGAGAAAAGGATTGGATTTAACATTTAATTGGTAAATTTGGAGAGATCACCATCACTTGAATTATAAGATCAAACATCTGATTATAGAGTGGGAGAAAAGGAAATGGAGGCACCTATTCGATGGCCTTCTCAAGCAATTTAGCCAGAAAAGGCATAAGACACATGGGATATTGACTAAAACAGAATGATCAAGTAATGATTTTTAAGGTTAGATATGGATGTGTTTGTAGGCAATAGGGAAGCAGTCAGTAGATAGGAAAAGATTGAAGATAAATGAGAAAGTGGGGATGAATGAAGGCATAATGTATTGGAGGAGGTAAAATGAAATTTAATCTGTGTCTGTACAGTGCTGTACCTTGGCAAGGAGTAAGTAAGCCTCTTCTTTTAAGAAAGGAATAAAGGAAGAAATAGTGGCAGAAAATATCTATATCATGTATAGGAGGAAAAAAGAGAGAATCTGTGAATTGTCTCATTTTTTTCAGTAAATTATGAAACTGGCTTCTCAATTGAGAGAGAAGGGAGAGGGAAAGCAATAGGAGGATGAATGAAAAGTTTTTAAAAAGTCATTGTGGAGAGTGAGATAGTGACTTGATTAAGAAGGAATAGAAAGATATACTATTAGCAGTAAGGTTTCAGTTGAGATATGTAACTTAATCTCTATGGTCCCAATAAACATTTAATAACTCATTCAATATCGTTGAATGATTTTCTTCACCTTATTCAATAGTAGGTGAGTAGGAGCAAAGAGAGTAGATGGCAATAGTGATTCAAGATTGAGACTTGGCAGGTCACTGACCCATTTGTGATTGGAGAGATGAAGAAGGGACTCAAGAGGGCCTTCCTAACTCAAGAATTAGGAAGATCTGACTTAGAATCCTGTCTCAATCACTTACTCAATCACCTTACTCAATCGCCTTAGTTGTTTTAGTTCCTCATCTATAAACATTATATGGGGAAAGAGATATCAAACTACTCTATTGTCTCTGCGAAGAAAACCCCAAATGGAGTAAGGAGTTGGGCACAACTGAAACAAGTGAACAACAACATCATGGGAGCCTTAATTTCTAAATTTCCCTATTCATGTAATGGGAAAAATAATAGCATCTACCCTAAATGGCTAAGTGATTTGCCCAGGGTAAAAAAAGCCAGTATATATGTGTGTGTGTGTGTGTGTGTGTGTGTGTGTGTGTGTGTGTGTGTGTGTGTGTGTATATATATATATATATATATATATCAGAGTTGAGAGAGGAAATCAACTCTTCTTGGTTTTGAAACTAGTTCTCTTTCCACTTTACACATTTCTATAAAATATCATATACCTCTATAATTTTAGTAGATAATTTAAGTATAGCAATCTTCAGGGTACTTTGTATTGATAAACAATTTTAAGTCTCATAAGCAACTTGAAGGCACATTACTCCTTAATTTACCATTCCCCAAATAAACCCACATGTATCTATGTTATATGCAGGTATATATTTATACACATACACATATCTATATATGTGTGTATACACATCTATTGTTATGTGCACTTAAATGATCATGTTTATTTTTTTTTTGTTTCATTTAAGAAGAAATATGGTGGAAGTATTCAGGCTGGTGACTGAAAAACTACAAAAATCATGATTTTTAATGACCCTTTCCTTGAATGCTTGTCATACAATAGTCTCCATTTACAAAGCCAAGAAAGGAAGTGATTCTTCATTCCTAAGGATGATATATTATGCCCATCTGGCCATCCTGGACACTGAATGATGAAATACTCTGTCCTTCTCTGACTGCTGAGTCACAGTGTTGGGACCTTTAATTAGTCTGGTGCTGCTAGAGCAGAGAGTAGGGGACTCAGGAGATGTGATGTTATACCAGAAGAATGTTCACAGCAGCTGGGGTTCCTCAAGGGAAATTTTGGAAATATGGATGCTAAGTATGTCATTTTCAATGAAAGATGTAGTCACGATGTCTGAAAGTTATCCTGGAGGGAACACCTCTAAAAATATACATGCACAGACAAATAGCAGAAATATTGGAAATGGAACATTCTGATTAAATGAATTTTCTTGTTAAATGAAGGTAAACTTCCAGTTCTCTTTTGTTTCAGCACTTGTTTCTGAAATCTTTCTCAAATGTCTGAATATAGAGCTCTAAGTAGCAATTTTTGTAATCAGGCAAGCCACCTAATATAGACCTGAGGTATATAGCACAATGCACATCCTGAAATCAACTTTTTAAAACAAATTAAATTGTGAAGGAAGATTTTCAAACACCACTGAGTACAAGGGAGATAAAGACTCAACTAGAAAATAATGATGCTCTTGCTGGGGAAATAGTCATTAGATTCAGAGAATCAATGCCAGATTGGAGAAAAGTTTAGAGTTCACCTGGCATAGGCTAGGGAGAAAGAAATATTGTTATCTGTGCATCTATGAATATATATATATATATATATATATGTATATATATACGTATATATATGTCTATGTATTTATCCAGCCAGCCAGCCAACCAGCCATATCTATCTGTCTGTTTATCTATCCATCAGTCTGTCTATCCATTCATCCCTCTCTCTTTATGTATTTATCTATCTATTTATTTATCTTTTGTAAAATCTTAACCAATTATTCTTTTTTTTAGTTTTTTTTGCAAGACAAATGGGGTTAAATGGCTTGCCTAAGGCCACACAACTAGGTAATTATTAAGTGTCTGAGGTCTGATTTTAACTCAGGTACTCCTGACTTCAGGGCCGGTGCTTTATCCACTGCACCACCTAGCCACCCCTTAACCAATTATTCTTGAAAGAAAGTTACTAAACATAGTTGTTTCTGCATCCTTAAGGACATAAAGCACTGGAAAACCCTATAAATTTCAATACCCTAAGACAAAGCCCTGGTCATTCTATGTAGTTATGGCTCTGCCTGAATCTGTTTCCATATCTTTATAACCATGACTAAATGCTTCAGTGCTGAATGAGCTCTGGGGTTATCAGTGACCGTTTAGGCTCATGAAAAGTCACAGAGAAAATGAAGGAGACTAGATTAAATGTACATTGATCCTAGAACATTGCATGGAATTATATTTTTAAAGAAATGACTCATTTGAATCTATTTTGTTCTTTATTCCTTTCATCTAAAATTGGAGGGGACTAAAACCCAATCTGATTATTGGAGATTGTTGATCTGGTAACATGATTATGGACAGGGACTATTTTCTTTCTGGTCTGGGCAAAGTCAAACCAGCTTCTACACAGAAAAAGAGGTTAAAAAAAATATGAAGCATGAAGATGAGCCAATCTTATAGCTAGGTACTGATTAGGGTGAATAACAAATTCTGTAAGGTCATCACATTTGAATTCACATTATATATTTCCATTGAGCTGGAAGTAATTACCATATTTTACATGATTAAAACTTCAATTAGTATGAATTAAAATACATAGGACTACTTTACAGGGCTCATCATTTGTAATATTTGAGACCTAGCCCTACCGCTCATGCTAACTATCTGTATAGCTTTGGGTAAGCTAATCTCCTGGAACTTATTTAATAGTAAATTCCATAAAATGACTATGTGGCTTCATAGTCTAAGAATTTATGAACCTGTTATTCATGAACAAAGTAATAGATGATACCAGAAGGGAGAGGAGCAACAACAAAAGTAGAAAGGTTAACTTGAATGAGAAAGCCCATACTGATAATTAATATATGATTTGGATAGATGACATTTTACATGCAATGGAACATTAGTATTTTAACTTAGTCAAATCAGTAAACACTCTGTAAAAGGTACTTAATTCTGGCTGCTATAGATACAAAGATGAAAAACAACTAAATCATTTTTTTTTTCTTCAAAATGTATTATCTGATGAGGATAGGGAATGATTATTTATATATTATATATTATATATATGTATATATTATATATATATATATACATATATATATATATATATATATATATATATATATATATATATATATATATATGAACTTTTACTTCCATGAAAGGCACAATGGATAGAGCACCAATTCTGGAGTAAAGAAGTCCTCAGTTCAGAGGGATCTGAGTTCAAATCCGGATTCGTACACTTAACATTTACTACCTGTGTGACTTTGGGCAAGTCACTGCCTCACATTCAGAGACATCTCTAGTGGTCTGGATTCATATTTGGCCACTGAACCCAAATGACTCCAGAGGAGATAGTGAGGTTGGTGACATAGTATATCATCCTCTCTCTCAAACCCTATTCACTTCCTTGTCATGGCATCATCATCCTAATACCAAGTCTTCTTTGAGGACAAAGGACAAATATCATTATCACTTCAATAAAGTCTTCCACTGCTTCCTCATTTTAGTGTTAAGGTCATTCTGGGTTCTCAACATCTAGACCAACAGAACTCAAATATCAGTAAATATCTGATGAATTTGTTGAAGAATTGACCTTCAACACCTCTACTAAGTGGAAAATCTTTTGAATCTAATTCTATATATGGCAACTAAATGTATGTTCATTGTCTTAGGATCAGTCCAGATAATTATAGAGATTTATTACTAGAAGGTTGTCTACTAAGAAATTTAGGTGGATGTGTGTGTGTGTGTGTGTGTGTGTGTGTTGTGTCTGTATTTGTATCTCTAATTTTTTTGTGCAGTATCTCACAGAGATGTTTTATTATGGTACAAGAACTATTATTAAATGAAGGGATTATTCATAGTGATGGATGCATTTACATTTTTATAGTATGGAATTGAGGTTCTATTATACAAACATCTAGAATTTAGTTTCTTTGATTATCTTTTTTATTTGTATTTGTCTCTAAAGGGGTATGTGGGCATATGCTCATGATTTTATATTCACTTGCAGAAAAAAAATATCTTTGATATAAAGTTAAAGGAACCTTAGAAACCATCTAGTCTAACTCCCTCAGGACTTGAACTCAACTAGCAGTGAGTTTTCTGTTTTTCAAAAACAGCTCACAAACCTTATAGGGTATAAAGAAACAAAAAATTTATCACAAAACATTTGGTTAGTTAATTTAAAAGGAATCTGCAATTTGAGAGAATTGTTCCTCTGTTTAAATTTTAGTTAAATGTATAAGATACCATGATAAGTTTGATTATTGTTATGTTATTTCAGTGGTATCTGGTTTTCCCTGTCCCCATTTGGGTTTTCCTTCTTTCCCAAAGGAACCTCTTTCAACTCTAGACCCATTCACATGAATTAAGTTTTACTTTATGTGTAGTTTGGCATTTAATGAGAAGGGTGATAAATTTGGCTTTGTGACAGTCTTTGAGATTCAGGTGAAAGCTAAATAGACCTTGTACTTACTACCAAGTGGCAGCTATGGTGGGGAATTGAACAAGGGAGCCCAACTCTCCCAAGATTGTTTCCAACCCAAAAAGAAGGAAGCTATCTGAAAGTCATGACCAGGAAAAGTGCCTTGACCTCATTTTTAAAGAATTTGTATGGGAAAGTTGCCCTGATATCATAGAAAATACCACTTTTACCATGTCCTAATCAAGCTCTATTAGATAAAAAGGATTAGAAAATCATAATGATTATCAAAAAAACTTACAATATACAAGGAAAAAACAACAGAGCTTAAAGAAGCCAAAAATTATTTAATGAATGTAATAAAAATAGAATCTGCTACAGAAATTCAGATGATTTCCATCTAAGTCAGCAAGGGGATCAGTCTTGGGCTTGATCTAGAATACTAAGGGCATAAAAAGCCAACCCTATGGTAATTTGATGCTCCTGAGCTTCAGGAGAATTCCTACTATATTATAAGACATATTTTTTATTGTTGTTGTCTTAAAGAGTGTGGAGACAAAGATAAATAGTATTTTTCCTAAGAAATTATTTCCTTTGGATTATTATTTTTAATAAATTTATTGTATTGACTTTTATTTTCTCTGAATTTTTAATCCAAACTCTTAATCACTGAATTAGCCTGAGGTAGACCTGACTCAGAGCAGTTTGACAATTATATAACAGAGGCACAAATAGCATTCTTCCAGAGTTAGAAAGAGGGAGGTTACTTAGAATACAAGGATTAATTTAGAAGTGATTGCTGACAAATTTCTAAAAAATAAAAGCTGACAATTGTTCAGAAAACAACATAAATCAAATGAATATTTGATGTACCATAACTCTAAAACTAGTCCAAATGAAGGGAAATGATTGAACCCATTAGGCAGCACATTTCGAGCTTAGGACTTCAGCTAGTAAGAAGCCTAGGGAACAGAAATATCCTACAGAGAATCCTAACACTGATGATCAGCTTGGTCCCTCTATAAGTTCAAATTTGACAAAATTTAGAGTTTTTTAAAAGTTTATAAAAAAAATGGGGGTGGCTAGGTGGCATAGTAGATAAAGCACTGGCCTTGGAGTCCGGAGGACCTGGGTTCAAATCCAGTCTCAGACACTTAATAATTACCTAGCTATGTGGCCTTGGGCAAGCCACTTAACCCTATTTGCCTTGCAAAAACCTTTAAAAAATATTATAGCTAGTTCATGCCATCAGCTAGTTTTGGTATAGGTTTAGCTAGGTTAATTGGCCACAGGAGACCTATGTTTATTCTACCTGTGACCAGACTAACTGGTGATATTACAGAGGAAATTGGAGAAGTAGTTACATATACAGTCTGGAAGCAATGGGAGTGTTTTCATTTGTGATAAGTGTCTGGCATATGAATACATTCAATCATTGTTACATGTGGTTAACTATTGCTTGTTTGTATTTCACAAATATATTTGCTTTCTGGCTATGTATAATTTTGTTATTTGGCTATTTACATATATCCCATTGTGTATTCATGTTCTGTTATTATGTAGACTTATTGGTGCTGTTATTGTATGCTTATGCATATTGTACTTGCATACCATTGTGACATTTGTACCAAATTTAGACAATAAGTCACTAGATAACTCTCTGGAATTTGGGTCAATATACACATATACCCAATTGTATTTTGTTTTATTGCCTGAGGACAGTAAATATTATGTGGAGGTAAATGTAAAGTTGTGTTCCTTGAAAACCTAGAACATATACAATGAATAATTTAGTAAAAGATATGGCTATATATTGTTTTCCTCTGGAGAGATGAATTATTCTCTTGAATGGAGCAAAAAGGAAACAAAGATTTAAGATGATGATAGGCCATGGAAAATATACCATATGGAATCTATATAAGGAAATCAAACAACTGAAATAAACAAAACATTACAAGCCATTTTCCATCCCTGGTTAGCATAAAAAGGGAAAAATACCCCAGAGATCTTTGGATATTAGGCACAGGATCTGACCAAGAGTACAATTTGTGGAGTACTCCAGAAAGAGATCATTTGCCAGGGCAAGAAGGGGTCCCAGATATAGCACAAAAAGTTTTAAATTTCTGAAAGGCCTAGAAAGATTGAGCTTTTTGCTCAATATCTAAGTAAAACATAGAGTTATGGAAGAGGGAAGAGGGAATCTGATCTTAGTTCTGACATTCCAGATGTAGAGCAGCTTTAGCTTGTAGGTTATCAATGAAGAGAGGATCAAGTTGAACAGCAAGTAGAGACTTTGTGGCTCAGATTACTGTAGTCCAGTTTGAAACCTACAATAGAATAATGAGGGCAGGAATCCCAGGCCAAAGGAAATCCTACAGTCCTGTCACTCTGAATAGCAAAGCTTCCTAGCTAGATGATAGAGATTGAGTTAAGTAGCAGTCTATATTGAAACTTCAAAGGAGGATCTGTCACCCAAACCCATGCACACAGTATATGCAGAACTCACATGTAGAGGGCTAATGATCAGCCATCCTCATAGATCAGACTGTAGCAGAGAAGTTCTGAGGACAGAGAAATATTGTGATTTTTTATGTTGGAAAGAATTTTATGGGATTTTTTTCTAAACTGCTAAAGTGCTTACTGTAGTATTCTTTTATGACTAGGTGGGTGGCCATGTATCTAACCTTGGTCATACCCTTAAGGTAGGAGCACGCCTAGTGTCAATAGATGCTGACCATGCTGAGTAGACAACAAATGCTACTCATGCATAGTATTTAAGGAATGCTGCTCACACATAGTCAAACCAGATGTTAATTAAACCCTGGGTTTTGAATATGCACAGTAGACTCTACTACTCCTAATACCAGTGTAGGCTATTTCTTAAATTTAGCTCTGCTTCCACCCAACACAGAGTGGTATTTAGGCAAAATTTCACCCAGTATGTCATCTTTTCCCTTCTAACTTCCAACTGGGCTCCTTTAGTCCCTTTCCTCTTCTTTTCTTCCAGGATGGATGCATGTGCTCCAGCTCCATGCTTCTGGACCAATGGGATCCAAACTCTAGGCATCTGGATCTATTTTGATCTAAACCCAGTCACTGTTTTGTGACTGTTTTCCTTTCCCTTTTTAACTTGACTATCTTCTTTGTTACTATTTCTCAATTGTCTCTTTTTGCTTAATTTTATTACCTTCTTAGAAACTCCCTATCTAGCAGCTTCCCCAAAGGAAGCTTTTGTGATTTTTTTTAGTAACTTGTGTACTTTGTAGTAACCTGGGAAACTTTTGTGCAAACTGTAAATTAAAGTCTGTCTTACTTAACACATTGAGTCAGAGAATTCTGTGACTTCCTCGCTAAATGAACACAGTTGTCCCTCTTTCTGGCAACAAGACAACTTTTTGAGCATTGAAAGCTTTTAAAACTCCCTAACCTGAGAGGACCCTGAGATTCTGAAACAACAGAACATTCAATACATCAAGAAAGCAACAACAAGATCAGATCTGACTTCTCCAATAAATTCAAAGTCTCAAAGTAGTTTAGAAGAATGAACAAAGAACAACAATCCTACCTTACAAAAGCTATTATCACAGTAGTGATGCAGGGGAAAGATGAAGACAATTGTGAATGTAACAAAGAATATTGGGTGGAGATATAAATTGACTAAAAGATATAAATTGACTAGTAGTAGAACATGATTTTAACAGAAACAATTGTTACTTTTTGGGTGGAGACCTCCACCATTCTTGATATACCATTGATTTGATTCATTGTTTAATGTAAAATTTGTATCCTAATCTTTTTAGGCCTTACCCTATATTTAATTCTGGGACCAGTATAGGGGAAGGGAGTTCACCTTTTGCCCTCTGGGTGAAAGGCAAGATATAAAAACCTGAGCTGCTTGACTGTTCTTTTATCTCTCTCTCTCTCTCTCTCTCTCTTCCTATGTCTTGTAACCTCTTTAAGAAATTTTTGTTTTATTTCCACCCTTGCTTTCCCAAGTCTGAATAATGATTCCTCATAGGCAGAACCGAATTCAAGTAGCCAGTGGCTATAGTAGGGACCCTCAAGATATAAACCCAGAAGGGAATAACTCCAAAATATGAGCATCAAAGATCAGTACAGGTTGAGAATAGATTCAACCAGAATTTTTAGAAGAGGCAATGGAAGAGTTTTAATAACTTTTTTAAATAAATAAGAGCCCTGGGGTGGGGGTGGGGGAGAAATAAGAACTAAGAAAGAGTGTCACATAAAAAATATAAAACCTTGATCATCACAAACTTTCTACAATTAAGAATGCACCAAAGAGAAGATAATGACAGCAAGAAATATTAAAATACTGTCAAAATTTGGAAGAAAAATAGAAGAAAATACAAAGCATATCCTATCAAAAAATAACTGAGCTAGAAAATTGAGAAAAAATAAGAATTATTCTCTTTAGGGACTGTTGTGTGGGAGCACTATAAACTATCATCACCTGGTGTCTTAAGCACCAGAATCCTATTTTAACTAAGTGGGAGTGGATTAGAGAATGGAAAGGTATTTAGGCAATGGTGTTTTGGTAAATAAATGGAGCACTTGGAGATCTTGATGGACTACTTGTCTCCCTTATCATCTTTGTCTCCTGCCCCTCCAAGTGCACCTAGGGAAGATTGAGGGAGTCCAGAAGGGGATTCAACATAGGAGTCTGGAACAGGGTCTCAACATAGTGGCATGCAAACTGGAACTTAACATATGGCACCCATACAGACACAGGAAGGTGGAGTTAGCTGAGTAAAATTCAGTATAAGGACGTAGCTGATACAAGCAAGAGAACCAGGGCCAGAGTTATATAGCAATATTGATATGTAAACAGAAGTCAAGAGAGACATTAAACAAAGATAAAAGTGAAGGAACTATCAAAAGAGATTAAACAAAAGTGCTTGAAATCTAATACAGTAATAGGTGATACATATATCTACTATGAATTCTATTGTCATCAAGTAAAACAAATTTCTTCATGATCATTTCAAAAAAAAAAGAACATGTCTCATTCTACTCTCTGAGTCCTTTCCCTCTCTATCATGCTTCATCATTATTCCTCAGGAATCATGGATGGTCAATATGCTACTAAGAGTTTAATACAACAGGATTCAATCACACCCATATACCTTAACTTGTTTTCCTATTCTCCAATTTATTGGTATTCCCTCTGGTTCCTATTGTTGCTTATGCCAAAAAAAAGAGCTATAAATATTTTAGTACATCATTAGACTTTGTTTTGTTTAGAAATAATCCCTCCTTTTATATGCCTTCTCTTCAATTTTCCCAACCATAATTCTAGAGTACTAATGATGAAAAATGCTGCTTTATTTTTGATATAAAGATAAAGGACTTTGAAAGCAGAATGAGTCATAATTTTTGGACATAACCAATGTGAAACTTTATTTTGTTTGACTTTTTAATGTTTGCAACAGGTTTGTTTTTTCTTTATTTTTCAATTGGGGCAGATTTTTGCTGATTAAAAATAATTTTAAAAAAAAGCAAATTATTGAGACTGAGACAGACTAAAAAAACCCCACTTCCTAATGGTTTAAATAGTGTATGGATTTGACAAAAAGGAAAGTATAAGCAGTCACATGGATCAGGACTATGGAAGCCTCTCTACTAACAAAGTACCCAGAATATTGGAATTGAGTCTGTTAGGTCCGGTCTGGCAAAAGGAGTGTCAGGACAGACACTGCGGTTTAAAACCATCAGATTGCAGAAGGAAAATACTAATCCTATGTCTCTGTTCTCTTACACTTTTTTTATGAAAGTCTTGAAACATTACTTTTAGACCCAGGAAATATATTCACCTTTATTTGTTTCAGATATTTGCTTGTATATAAAAATGTTTAATCACAGGTCATTTCTAGACTGTTCTTGTTGGAAAAACAGGAGAAGGCAACCGAGGGGGGGAAAAGCAATCACTAGAGGAGAGAGTTAACTGTTATCACCAATTTATTTTTTTTAGAAAGATTTTATTTATTTTGAGTTTTACAATTTTCCCCCTAATCTTGCTTCGCTCCCCCCTATGCCCCACAGACAGCAGTCTTACTAATTTATTTTGGCTAGAACAACATGGTATTTCTGATTTGGCATGAGGAATTTAAAAATGGATAAAGAAGATGTTAGATGAATTTATACTATTCTCCAATGCATATAAGCAGTATTTATAAGCCTCTCTTATTCCCCAGCCCATGCCAAAAGTCATCTAAGCACTCATTCAGTAAGTGGATAAGAAGAAAATATGAATGATTGAACACCTCTAATCACCCCTGAATCATACCAGTTCTATATTATAGATTTCATACAAATTGCCAATATGCATTAGAAAGGAACTCTCTATAATCATATTTTTCTTCAGTGATGAAAAAGAAATTTACACTGAAGCTATACTCTGATTCCCATTGTGATATGGCATGGAATGGAACATAGTTTCTTGAAGAAATAAGAAAGAACAATCTCTAACAGGTATCAGCAAGCTAAATTTTTTTTTATTATGGTTGAGGTCATCAGGTCATAACATTATTGTGGTTATTTTTCATTCTCAAAGATGACTAATGGCATCACAGAATGGTTTATTGACTTGTATCTGAATTGGATTTAAGTGAGACAGAGACACACAAAGTTGTTAGTTTTACTCTCTTTTCCAGAGTCTTCAAAGTTCTGTAACAAGACAAAATTCAAGATGACCTGGGATACATTAGTTGACCTTTGCATTCTTGATGTTTACCTGGAGTTTTAAGCACTCACCAGAGTCCACTTTAGCTCTCTTCAAGACCATTGGAAGAAATTGATCTCCTCTGTCTATTCTGCAACAGAAGATTATCATGTGTTTGGTGTAGACAATCCCCTCCTCCCCAGCTCACCAACAGGTTTGAGACATATTAATTATTCTCAAAATGTTTTAAACATTCTGCCAAGATGGTTTACCATGGTGTGGACATGATGCATATTATAGCTTTTTGAAATTACAGGTGAGAAATGAGTGCCAAATGGACACCAAAGTTGGATGAGCATCCATAAAGGGGCTCTGCAAGTCATCAGACCAGAGGTGCTAAACTTATTTGAATACCCCATATAAACTAAAAGATTATGTATTTAGAACTGGAAGAGATTATCTTACCCTTCTCATTTTCAGATGAGGTGAGGTGATTTCCAGAGAAAAAGAATACATTGTCTGATCATTAGCCTGATTGTGGAGCATCATCAGTAGGCTGATGACCATCTCAAAATGCATTTTCCAAACAGTGTCATAAAATGGAGAAGGGCATGGTCAGTAGAAGGCATATCCCTACCTGTGAAACAATAAATTCATTGATTTATTTATTCAAGAAGCATTAACTATGTACCTGTATATCTAAGGTTTAAAAATTAAAGAAAAGTATCAAGATCCTTTGTAGAAACCTTAAGTCTGTCACATCATCAGACTATGTGGTAAGATTCAATTAACTCATTCTCCTTGTTACTTGCTTCATTTTTAATTTTTTTTAATTTTTAAATTTTTTTTTTAGGTTTTTGCAAAGCAAATGGGGTTAAGTGGCTTGCCCAAGGCCACACAGCTAGGTAATTATTAAGTGTCTGAGACCGGATTTGAACCCAGGTACTCCTGACTCCAAGGCAGGTGCTTTATCCACTACGCCACCTAGCCGCCCCAACTTGCTTCATTTTTAAGCCTCCATAGAACTAATATGAAAAATTCTAAAACTAAAATAAATGACCCTATAACAAAACAGATGATTTTCATTTCAACAGATGTAGTTATGAATTCCCAAAGCATTACATATAGGAGTGCATATGTATTGTGTGTATGCACACATATGTGTGTATGTGTGTCATTAGAGTCATTTTAATGCAACTCATTTGTGTTTTCCTTAACATTCTTCTATAATTTATAGATAACATATTGTTGGGCATGATTTTTTCATGCTGGTCAAACAAAATGTAGTATCTATAATTAACATATGATGCTCTTCCATTTGGCACAGCATCCCAAGAGTTTTGGCTTCCTTTTTAAAACTTAGTGTATGACTTTGTCAACTGAAAAAAATTCTCTATAAATTTTAACCAGTTGCTGATAAATTTCTGCAAGAGATATTTTCTTTTTGCATTTAAAAAATCATAATACTCACTTCATCTGAAAAACTGTGTCTAGAGGAGAAAAATGCACCAATTTATAGTGTTGCCACACAGATAAAAATCACACATAATATACCAGTTGATAGTAATTATATTTTTTAACTTTCTTTTTGAACAGATTTTCTATAAATAACCCTTAATGAAGACATCAACTATCAATGAAGCAAACCAGTTTTTAAGTTGAGAACAGTAATGTAAACAGAAATAGGCTCCTAACTCACTGCTCATAGGATCATAGAGTTAGAGTACCTCAGAGGCCACCTTCTTTTAATTAAATCAAGTATTCTTGACAAGTGGATAAAGTATCAGGCCTGATCTCAGGAATACTAAGTTCAAATTAGACCTCAGTCACTTACTAGTTGTGTGAGTCTAGACAAGTCACTTAAATCTGTTTGTTTCCTAATCTATAAAATGAGTTGGAGAAGGAAGGAGCAAAGATACTTTAGTATCTTTGTGAAGAAAATCCTAAATGAGGTCACAAAGAGTTGGACATGATTGAAAGAATTGAGTGACAACAACAATAAATTTATTCAGCACTGTCATTGTGCTAGGTGATGGGAATACAAATACAAAAACTAAAGCAATGCTTGCTCAAAAAGAGATTGCATCCTAATGAAAAAGACATTAAATACACCATGTAAACACACATATACAGCTTAAATGCAAATATTTAGGAATAGTTAAATGCAAAATAGCTTAGAGAGAGACTACTAGTGATAATCTAGAAAGGCTTCATGCATAAGATATTGTTTAAAATACATTTTAAAGAAAGAGAAGGAATCTGTAGGGAAGAAGAAAGGAAGTAAAGATTTCTAGGAATGAGAAATGGTCCTGTAAAGGCATGTACACAAAAGATAGAGTGTGAGAAACATGAAAATTCATTTGTCCATTGTCAAATATAGAAAAACATTGAGAAAGATTAGGACTGAGAAAAGACCAAAAGATTTGACAATTAAGAGAATCACTGATAATTTAGGAAGGAGTAGTTGAATGATAGGGTGGAGGCAAGACTGAAAAGCCATAAGGAATGATGGGGGGGTGGGGGGGGGTATGATTGTGTGTAGTCATTAGCAATTTTGCTGAAAAATTTGGGGCTAGTAAAAGAATCCAAGACAATCTATTGAGGATGAACAGACTAGACAAGCTGGGGAAACCACCACATGGGTAGTATTTCTGGATTTCCAAATCTTTCAGAAGCCAGATACGTAAAGAAGAGGAAATCAGGGGTGCATCTCTTCACAGAAAAGTGGAAGATTAAATTATTTAAATAGGTTCAATGCCTACAAAAACTGGGGAGACTATTTCTTGGGCCTATTCAGTTTAGTTAGTGACTGGTCTTAGCCCAAACCTCTACTTCCTTCATCTGAAGATATTGCAATACCTTAAACAGTCTTCCAGTTCTGTGATTTTGCAAAGACTTCCCCTTTGTCTGAAATGCCCTTTCTCTTCACCTCAGCCTTAGAGCTTCCCTGGTTTCCTTTAAGACTCAACTCAGATATTGCTTTCTGTAAGAAGTCTTTTCCTGTCTCCACAATTTTGAGATACATCTCCTTTTAAATCATCACAATTTATTCTTTACATAGCTTATAGGTAACCAATTAATTTCATATCATTTCCTCCACTAGAATGTATATTCCATGAAAAAAAAATGGAACTGTTTTATTGGCTTTTTGTTTTAATCCACAGTACTTAGCCAGTGTTTTGTACTTACTAATACCTGATAAATGTTTTTTGTCTGAATAATAGGAGAGGACTGATATAAATAGATTGCCTGAGGGGATGGTAGGGACCAGGGGAAGTTTTTTTGTTTGTTTGTCTTTGTTTTTTTAGAAGGGATAAGAGCAGCATATTTGAAGAATGTAAGGAAAGAATCAATTAATATAAGGAGGGGCTGAAAATTAGATTGCAAAGAGGGAGGGAGGTTAGAGGATGCCATCTATTGATGAATGAAGAAGTAATGAGATCAAGTTTATGTATATAACAGGGTGGCAAGGTAAAGGACCATGATAGGAATAAAGAAGAGAGTGGGAAATAATGTCAAGGAACATTTAAATGAATAGATTGAAAAAAATGGCATTCATATTGAATAATGTTTGTGTTTTTCCCCATTAAATAAGAAGCAAGTTTTTCAACTGAAGGAGGAAGAGGAGAGACTGAAGAGGGTTTAATGAAGGGAGAGATTTGGAAGCCTATGTATGAAGAGTGAAATAGGGAATAAAATAAGACAGGAATAAAAGAATTGCCTTGCTGTAATGAAGGCCTACTTTGAATTGGATGCAATGACTTTGCAATGTATATGGCCAGCACAATTTTAAGGCTTCTTCTAACTTTGTTTAGCAGCCCATGAGTAGGACTATAGTACAGGAATGATCCAGGACTCAAGTTAATTAAGAAAAAATCAAATTATGGAATAGGCAGATAAAATTAGGAATTTCAAATGTAAGATTTGAACCCAAAATTTCTAATTACATATGTTGTGCTTTTCACATTCTTGTAGGCAGTATGTTTATGGTATTTGCAAACATACAAACACACACATATAATGAGAAAGCTTCTTTCATAAGGTATTAGAAAAAATTTCAAGAAAAATGAGATTAAAATACTTATCATTAGTTTCAAGAAAAAGCAAGAGAAGACTGAAATGTCTTAAATGTGTCAGGGGGTTAACAAATTTACTTAAAGAGAGTCAGAAATGGAGGAGCTGCATACCATCTTTCACAGTCATGAAATTTTCTACCCAGACACAATCAATCTGCACATGCTGCAATGATGTTAAATTCTTTCATCCTGGAAAATATGAAAATATCTTTTCAAATCCAAAGGACACTTATAGGTGTTTCTTTCACACTATTTTACATTGGGTACCTCCCTTTAACCTCAAATCTTTCTGAGTCTTCCTGCTTATTGTACCATGAAGGAGAAATGACCTTGATGACACAAGAGGCCTTCTCCACCTCTGATTGCCATTGTCTAATTTGGTCCTGATTAATGATGAAGCTATTTAAGTGCTCAAAAGTGTATAAATGATTAGACATTTTTATATAATAGGTGTTACTGTCAGGATACAGTTGCCACATTGATATTACCAATAGTCCCAGCTTTTACAAATTGAAAATTAAAATTGAGAAAATAATATTTGACATATTAAATGAATCATAGCATTTGTCCTTAAATTATCCTAAATAAGGCTTAAGTTAGAAACACCTCACACTGCATCCAATCCTCTCCATCCCATCCTTATTATAGAGAAAAGGAAACTCAGACCCAGAGAAACTTTAATTTGGCTAAGACCATACAGAAAACAGCAGAAATGGGAGTGAAACACAAGCTTTTATTCAGAAACAGCCCTCTGCTACTTTCTCAGTAGAATCATATGCAAGCATTCCATGAGAAAGGGATAATGCTTTGAAGTGGAGTAAATTTGCATTTCTGTGCAAGGAGGACAGGGATTAGCATTTCTGTTGTGTCTAATATGTGCTGGTTACTTGGCTAGGTGCTCTGTCATTAGCTCTGTAATAATAAATGTATATTTAGGCCAATATAGGACCTCAATTTTCTAATCTCAGAAAGGAGAAATTTAAAATAAATGAACTTAGAAAAAGCAGAGTTAAAATCCTATCTCAGACAATTATAGCTGACTGAATGCTACTCAGCTAACCTCTCTCTGCCTCAGTTTCCTGACTTGTAAATTAAAGGATTTGGTCTCTTCATTCAATAGTGAATGTTGTTTAGCTAGGTAATGAGATGGATAGAGTGCAGTCATTGAAGTCAGGAACATCTGAATTATAATCCTCAGATTGTAGATGTAATCCTGAGTTACTAACTTTTGTGGACCTTAGTTTCCTCATTTGTAAAATGAGAAATATAATAATAATATCTACCTCCCTGCATTGTTTTGAGGATAAAATGACATCACGAAATGATTTGTTGAATATGTGCTTGGAATAAGAGGGTATGGTAGGTATTGAACACTAATTGGGACTGGCTGCTAAGTACATAAATTTAAAGAGGACTCACTCTCTTGCTGGTCATCCATTCAAATCCAGGTGCAATTTTCTTAAATATAGTAGGAGAGGAGGTATGGAAGCAACTATATTTTACAGAGAATAGTCATACATGCCTTTTAGCATACTGTAATTATAAATGAGTACAATTGCCAATCTCTATGTGAGAATATGAAATCATTTGAATGATAATCCATGGTCAAATAGTATATGAGAAATTACCTGCAATCTTATTTTTTTTCATGCCTGTTATCAAGTTTCCAAATTCTCTTTTTTCTATCCTTCCTTCCGTTCTTCCTTCCTCTTTCCTTCCTCACTCATTCTCTCCTTTTGTTCCTTCCTTTATTCTTTCTTCCCTCCTCCCTTCCATTTTTCCTTCTTTTCCTTCTCCATTCCACAAGATTTATTAAGCAAAAAGTTATTTTACTCTTTTTGCTAGGCACAATTACTTCCTGCACTCTAGTTACAAACACCCACACACTGGCACCAGTTTTGCTTTGTCAGGGAGAATAAAAGCAGCTCCAAGGGCAAATAACTTACAATTCAACTCCTCTCCTGTTCTGATTTTGAGTGTAATATACCTCTGCTTGTTTACTCACCTGGATCCCAGAGCTCCTTGTCTGCTTAAATCCTTAGAATTTACCTGTCCTTGACTGAACTCTAATACCTTCCCAATGCATAATCTCTAACTTATCTGACTTGCAACACTTCTTTATTTCTTAACCTTTATCATGACAGCCTGAATCTTTTAGGTTTCTGCTTCTCAATATCTGATCACTGCAGTTAACCAAGCAAGAAGCAACGATTTATTATATATCAATTATATATAGAATATAATGCCTAGGAGTTGGTTACATAGTTTAAATAACACATTTCACTAATCACATAGAAAGTGTAGTCTGTATCCAAAGGGGAGAAGGAAACAATTTATTCTGTTTTATTACATAGTAAATAAATTAGAAGTCTGGGAAGAAAGGGCGTGAAGGTTCTAAGAAGACAATGACATTTGATTTGAAGCATGTATCTGTCTGAATTTAGTGTGACCTTTTTTCTTTCTTTAAGATTTTATTTAGAGTTTTACAATTCCTCCCAATCTTCTTTCCCTCCCTCCCCCCAAAGAAGGCAGTCTGTTAGTCTTTACATTGTTTCCATGTTATACATTAATCTACGTTGAATGTGATGAAAAAGAAATCCTATCCTTAAGGAAGAAAAATAAAGTATAAGAGATAGCAGAATTACATAATAAGATAATTTTTTTCTAAATTAAAGGTAATAGTCTTTGATCTTTGTTCAAACTCCACAATTCTTTCTTTGGATACAGATGGTATTCTCCATCACAGATACCCCCAAATTGTCCCTGATTGTTATAATGTTCTTGCCTGTTCCTCACTCTCATGCTGACTTTTACCTTGAATGTCCTCTCCTGTTCTGCCCATACTTTAGGGAAAACTGATGATGTCTATTACTCTTTTACCATCACTTGGTATTAGAGAGATGCCTCTGTTCATTTCTAGAGTCACACAGGTAGTACCTAGGAGATCTGAGATTTGAACTAGATCTTTTGACAATAACAGCCAATATTCATGGCTATGACATGGTAGTTGGATTTTACCTCCAGTTTTGTTCTTCTGTAGGTCCACCACCCACTGCCCTTGGTACTATAAGGAATCAAAGCAACTGAAAAGGTATTTGAATGGTACTGACTTTTAAAAGCAAGCTCAGTGGAAACCATTAATGATAGAATGCCTCATTAGGCTCGGCAATCTTACACAATTAACAGATTTAATCATTTAGCATTCCAACACTTCCATTTAATGTGTAATTTCATATGTGGAATGATTATTCATTTATCAATAGGAGATGGCTCTACTCCAGAGTAGAAGTAAAAACACAATTAGGGACACCATGGCAGAGTACTTGTCTAGGAGTCATATGGGTGCACACTGAATGTGCAACCCTTCATAAGACTTTATAGCCCAGCTCATAACTCTCAGAGGACATAATGCCTCTAAATAGACTGGATCATTAGCAAAATTACATAGCTAATGAAGGGCAAATTAATGGAGCTCTGTAACATTTTATAAGCCTGTAAGAACAGCAACTTGTCGTACATCACTGGGAAATAATTGCAGGAGAGTTGCTCGAATGAACTCATTAAGTCTTAACAACACAAACTGGGCAGTTTATCCCCTATGGAGCAACTCCTTCAAACAGGTTTTCCCTAGTCTGGGTTCTGGGAAGCAGATTTCATGTTAATGAATGGAGATATGCATTCGAATTCAACTTTCCATAACCAAAAATAACAGATTCAAAGAAGTCATGCTGAGAGAGGGGTTCAAAAATAGAGGCATTGTACCTCACAGCAAAAATTCAATGAACTGTCAAATTACAAAGATATTAGATCTGTTTTTATAAGAATAATTTCTTTTTTTCAGATTTTGCTCTTTCTCCTCTGATGCACCTCTTTTTTTAGTGACAGAGTAAAGAAACAAAAACAAAACCTATTTCCAGTGGCAAGAGCAGCACTCTATAGAAGTTATGGCTGATAGTCTTCAAGTATATACACTGAATAATAATGACATTTATAAAAGGAGAGCATGGACAGAACTATATATCTTAAAATAATTAGCATCATCACAGAGCATTCTCATTAGAACTGAATGTGACTAACCTAAATTTGGAACTCCTTTTACAAATATTCATGAGTATCTGAATTAGGCCTTTATATAATTGTAAGTAAAAGTAACATGTCAATCAAAATGAAAGTCCACAATTCCACTGTTCTCCAGACATCCGTTGTAAGGGAATCTTAATGGCTCAAACAAAAAAGATTATTCCTCAAAATGCTAGTATGAACATATTTGAAGTACCTTAGAAAGACTTCTAACCAAGATGGTGGAGAGAAGTCAGGTCCTGTGCTAAGGTCTCCTGATCTTCCCTCATATATAATATGAAAGAAACCTTTTAATGGAAATCTGATTGACAAAACACAGAAAGAGAAGTTAGGAGAACAATACCTAACTTAAGATCTGTCTTTGGGGATCATAGGTATGCTGAGCACAGAGAGCAGACAAACAGTGGGGGTAAGGTTAGAGCATGACTAGCCTAAGATCAGCCCCTTCAGAGAAAAAACCAGAGAGTGGAGGCGTGGACGTGGTACTGACAGTCTGGGAATTACCCAAATGGGCAGTTCCAGCCTCTAGCACCCCCTGTTGGCCAGGAGGAAATATTATACCCAGTGATCACAGCCACTATAGCCCTCTACTGGCCAACTAGAGATAATACACTGAGGAAACAAAGCTTCTAGCACCATCTACTAGCCAACTGGAGATATTTGAGTAAATCCTCTAGCACCTACTACTAGCTGGCCACATGTAGTTACTAAAACCAGTGAGTAAAGCCTCTAGGGATCCCAACATCAAACCTCTGTGAATCTTAGGAAAATGAAGAAAGGTCAGTGAAAAGGGGGGAGGTCCATAGAAAAATTCCTAGAAGAAAAAGACCCTAACTCAGAGAGACATAGAACCTCTGAGGAAAATATGATTTGGTCTCCAGAACAGAAAGATTTCCTTGAAGAAATCAGGAAGAAGTTTAAAAATCACTTGGAAAATTTGGAAAATTTGGGAAAAGAAACCCAAGAGAAGATTAACATCTTGTAACAAGAAAACAGATCCCTGGAAAATAGAATTGAACAAATGCAAAAAGAAAATAATGCTATCAAAACTTCAATTGTCAATTAGAAAACTTCAAAAATACAATTGACCAATTGGAAAAGGAGTTGCAAAAGGTAAATGAAGAAAATTATTCCCTAAAATAAATGGAGTCTGTGGAAACCAATGACTTCATGAGACAACAAGAACCAGATAAACAAAACCAAAAAGTTGAATAAATAGAAGAAAATGTAAAATACCTCATCATTAAAACCACTGACCTTGAGAATAGATCAAGAAGAGATAACCTAAAACTTATTGGTCTTCCTGAAAACATTGAAGAGGAAAAAAAGCCTGGACTCAATATTACAGGATTTAGAGAGGGAAAACTGCCCTGATATCATGGAAGCAGAGAGCAAAATACTTGTTACTGAAAGAATACATTGATTCCCTCCCAGAGAGTGATCCCAAAATGAAAATGCCAAGGAATTTTCAAGCCAAATTGCAGAATTATCACATAAAAGAGAAAATTCTGCAAACAGCCAGAAAGAAACAATTTAAATAGCAAGGAACCACAGTAAGGATTACACAGGACCTAGCAGCATCAACATTAAGGGATCCAAGGGCCTGGGATGCAATATTCTGAAAAGCAAGGGAGCTTGGAATGCAGCCAAGAGTCCATTATCCAGCAAACCTGAGCCTTCTCTTTCAGGGGTAAAGAAGGACATTTAATGAAATAGGAGACTTCCAAATTTTCCTGATGAAAAGACCAGAGCTTAATAGAAAATTTGGACTTTAAACAATAGATTCAGGAGACACATGAAAAGGCAAAATTTAAAAAGGGGGGGAGGGAAAGAAAAAAAATCTTATCAAATAAGATGAAACTGCTTATATCCCTCCATAGGAAAAAGACTTTAATAACTCTAGAGAATTGTAACTCTATTAGAGAAAATTTAATTAGCCAGAAAAGATGGATACTCATGACTTATTTGAGAAACTGCTGTCCAATAAGATTAAACTGGCTATATCCTTACCTGGGAGAAAGATTATGATAACTCTCAAAAACTGGAATTCTGATAGAGAGAATATACTTAGCCAGAAATGATGGACACTCATGAGCTTTCTGTGACTCAGAAAAAATTATTTAAAAACAATAACTCCTTAAAAAGGGGGACATTAAAGAGATGGGAGAATGAAGGAGACTGAATGGTTTAAATCTCATTGCATTAAGAACTACAAAGGACCTATTGCAATAAAGGGGAAGAAGGGAGCAGGTGAGAACCCCCTGAATCTTACTGTCATCAAATCAGCTTAAACTTGACATACATACACTCAGTTAAATTAAGAAACTTTTCTTACCTTTAAAGTGTTAAAAGGGGGAAAAAGTATGGGTAGGAAAGGGAAAACCAGAAGAAGGAAAGGAAGGAAGAAGGGGGGAAAGGGAGAGGGGGGAAAGGGGAGGGGTTAGCTATAGGAGAGCAAAGACATTGAAAGTGGTGGTATTCAGAAAAAAATACTGGGGAATATGGATAATGGGGGGAAAAGGGGAAAAATACAAACAGAGGAAATATGACATGGAGGGTAATAAAGAATAATTATAATTTTGAATATGAATGGGATGAACTCTCCTTTAAAATGGAAGTGAATAGCAGAGTGGATTAAAAGCCATAATCCTATAATATGCTGCTTACAAAAAATTCATTTGAAGCAGAGATATACATATAAAGATAAAGTGGTGGAATGAAATATATTTTTCTTCAGCTGAAGTGAAAAAAAGGAGGGGCAGTAATCCCTATCTCAGACAAAGCAGCTGCAAAAATAGATAGCATTAAAAGAGATAAGGAAGGAAACTATTTCCTCCTAAAAGGTACCATAGGCAATAAGTAATTTCAATACTAAATATTCATGCACCCAATGTTATAGCATCAAAATTCTTAGAGAAGTTGAAGGAGTTACTGAAAGACATAGACTACAAAACTCTATTAATGGGAGACCTCAACCTCCCACTGTCAGATTTAGATACAGCTAACCATATAATAAACCAGAAGGAAGTTATGAGGTAAATTAGATTGTTAGATAAACTAGACATGATAAACTTATGGAGGAAATTGAATGGGGGTGGAAAGGAATAAACTTATTTTTCTACAGTACATGACACTTACACAAAAATTGAACATATACTATGGTATAAGAAACCTAACAATCAGTTGCAGAAAGGCAGAAATAGTGAAT
This sequence comes from Macrotis lagotis, assembly GCF_037893015.1. Taxonomy (NCBI): domain Eukaryota; kingdom Metazoa; phylum Chordata; class Mammalia; order Peramelemorphia; family Peramelidae; genus Macrotis; species Macrotis lagotis. The sequence continues at coordinate 597,216,027 of NC_133658.1, read as the reverse complement.
ATGGCCTTCTCAGGTCGCAATGCAATAAAAATGACATGCTATATTGGTCCAGGGAGATATAGACCCAAAACTAATTGGAAACAAAATAACCTCATTTCAAAGAATGAGTAGATCAAACAACAAATTATAGAAAGAATTATTTATTTTATCCTAGATAATGACAATAATGAAACAACATACCAAATAATAGACCACACCCTATGGCTGCCTCTACAGTATGTGGGATACACTCAAGGTGGCTGTCAGGAGATGTATTATATCTTATATTTTTAGATTTTTGCAAGGCAAATGTGGTAAAGTAGCTTTCCCAAGGTCACACAGCCAGGCAATTATTGTCTGAGGCCAGACGTGAACCCAGGTTCTCCTGACTTCAGGGCCGGTGCTCTATCCACTGCACCACCTAGCTGCCCTGGGGATGTATTATATTTTTAAATGCTTATATGAATAAATTAGAGAAAAAGGAACTCAATGAACTAAATATGCAACTAAAAATTAGAGAAAGAACAAATTAAAAATCCCCAGTTAAATACCAAATTAGAAATTCTAAAAATTAAAAGAGAAATTAATAAAATTAAAAGCCAGAAACCTATTGAATTAATAAATAAAACCAAGAGCTGATTTTATGAAACAAAACATAAAATTGATAAACCCCTAAAACTTATTTAAAAAAGAAAGAAAACAAAATTGCTAGAATCATAAATGAAAAATGTGAACTCACAACCAAAGAGGAGGAAATTAAAGTAATCATTCAGAATTATTTTGCCCAACCATATGCCAATAAATTTGACAATCTAAATGAAATGGATGAATATTAACAAAAATATAAGTTGCCCAGGTTAAATGAAGAGGAAATTAAATACAAAAATAACCCTATCTCAGAAAAACAATTCAACAAGCCATCACTGAACTCCCTAAGAAAAAACTCCCCAGGGCCAGATAGATTGACAAGTGAATTCTATCAAATATTTAAGGAATGATTAGTTCAAATTCTATATAAACTCTTTGGAAAAATAGGTGAAGATGGAATTCTACCTTACTCTTTCTATGATGCCAATATTGTGCTCATACCTAAACCAGGAGTAAAAACAGAGAAAGAAAACTATAGACCTATCTCCCTGATGACCATAGATGCAAAAGTCTTAAGTAAAATCTTAGCAAAATGACTGAAAGTTGTCACTAGGATAATACATTATGACCAAGTATGATTTATCCCAGGAATGCAGGTTTGGTTCGATATTAGAAATACCTTAGAAAAAAAGGCAGTATTGACAAAATTTCTGGTGGGAAGGTAAAATGACATAGCATTAACATCCACTTAAAATCAATTTGTGGAGGGATGGCTAAATTTGGAGTCCCAGCACATTGGTTCATGCCATTGCTGTGATATTATTTTTAAGCATAAAAATATTGCCCAAAATTCACTATTTAAGTGGTGATATTAAGGAACATTAATCAAAATGAACATTTTCTAATCAAGTGCCATCATCAAGTCCCAAAATTCTCCAAATATGTAAAGAGATCATAGAAGTCTAGTAGGAATAGTTAAGAGTAGTTTTGGTGTTATAGGGACCTTTTTAGCTCAAGGGCAGAATATACGATATTTTGAATCTTTATGACTTTGGTCAACTTACTTGAATTTCCTTGGTCTCAGTTTTTTCTTCTACAAAATGAGATTGCACTTGATATTTCTGAGATCTCTTAAAGCTCTAGGTCTGTGATCTTAAGTCACTTCACTTTTCTGGATATTTGTTTCCTCGTCTGCAAAATGAAGTTAGACTTTTTAAGTTTACCTCTAGAACTAATTCTACAATAATTCATCAATGATTACTTGCAAACTCATTATGTTCCAGCCAGAATATAAAGACATGTTTTCAATGAATTTATAGTATATTGAGGAAAAACAACAGGTACATAGATTTCTAAAGATATATATGTTGGAGGTGAGATGGGGAGAACCATGAATAACAAGGATAAGCTACTTGAAGTTGAGCTGAGATTTGAAATGTGCTAAAGGTTTCAGGAAATGAAGTCATAAAGGATAATATTCCAGGTGTTGGTACAGTTTATATACAGAAGCTAGGAATGTGATTTAGCATTTATGAAAAACAAGAATGCCAATTTGACTAGAACTTAGAGAATTTGAGCTGGAGGGATGTGATTAGTATAAAAGCCTAAGCTGGAGTCAGAGTATTAAGGACTTTAAAGGGCTAATAGGACATTTTATATTTTGTCCTGGAAGCAGTAGGGAGTCATTCAAGTTTCTCCAGCAGAGGAGTGATGTGATCAGTCCTGAGTTTTAGGAATTTCCTATTGTAACTGTGTGCAAGATGAATTGGAGACAAGAAGAAATGAAAGATAGGCTTTTTTGCAATAGTTTGGTAAGAAGTGATAGGATTTAAAGTATGGCATCTCAGCTTCATTGGCTGCATTGAGTGCATGAAAAAAATCAAAGCCATTCCCCAATTGACAAATAGTCGAAGGCTATGCAAAGGCAATTTCCAGAAAAGGAAGTTAAAACTATCCATAGCCACATGAAAAATTACACCAAATCTTTACTGATTAAAGAAATGCAAATTAAATCATCTCTGAGGTATCACCTCACACCTCTCAGATTGAACAACATGACCAGAAAGGACAACAAGCAATGTTGGAAAGGATGTGAGAAATCAAGTACACTAATGCATTATTGGTAGAGCTGTGAACTCATTCAACCTTTCTGCAGAGTAATTTGAATTACTCTGAAAGGGCAATAAAAATGTGTATACCCATGGAGCAGCTAGATGGAGCACTGGCCCTGGAGTCAGGAGTACCTGGGTTCAAATCTGGTCTCAGACACTTAATAATTACCTAGCTGTGAGGCCTTGGGCAAGTCACTTACCCCCATTGTCTTGCAAAATCTTTAAAAAAACAATAAAACAAAAAATAAACTGTGAATCCCCTTTGATCCAACAATACTGGATCTATACGCTGAAGAGATCCTGAAAAAGGGTCAAAACTGCTTTTGTACAAAAATATTCATAACAGCTCAGTTTGTAGTTACAAAGTATTAGAAATTGAGTGAATCTCTATCAAATGGGAAATGGCTGAACAAATTGTGGTATATATATATATATATTTGTATTGGGACACTTTTATTCTATTAGAGACCAGGAGGCATGGGCTTTCAGAGGAGCCTGGAAAGACATGCATGAATTCATGCTGAGTGAGATGAGCAGAACCAGAAGAACATTGTACACCTTAAGTGAAACATGGAGATGATGATTAAACTTAATGGCCTTGATCATTCCATCAGTGCAATAATCAGGGACAATTTTAGGGTATTTGCAGCAGAGAATGCCATCTGAATCCAGAGAAGGAACTGTGAAGTTTTAACAAGGACAAAAGACTACTACCTTTATTTTTTTAAAATAAAAATCGTCTTATGTACTAAATAATTTTGCTGTTGTCAATGTTTCATTTTTTCCTCAAGGATATGATTGTTCTCTCAACACAATCAATTTTGATCAATGCATAGCATTGAAACTATGTAAAGATTATCACAATGTTTTTTTTGCATGGGGTGGGGAGAGGGAAAAGGAAGAGTAGGGGAAAATTGTAAAATCCAAAACCTTATAAAAATGATAGGTAGAAACTACAATTGTATATAATTGAAAAACAAATAAAAAAATAAGACAAAAATGAGTATATCCCTAAAAAGTATCCTGCCAAGGTAAGTGGATTTATACACAGCATTTTATATTTCCCCATTTTCTGTAAATGATGGTTCTAATTAAAGAGGTTGTGGTTCTGATTGATGAAGAACCCATTTTCTTGACATTAATTGTAAGGCAAAAATTAGCAGAAGCAGTAGAAAGTCACTCCATAATACATTGCATTGGTGCCTCAGAGGCTGCACTGAGTGCATGAATCATCTTTTAACAAAACTCATATAACAATTCTCTCTCCACTTTTGTCTTGGTTTTAGCTTCAAGTTAAATAGTTTATCATCTGTGCAGTAAGTGACCTTGATATCATTTTTATCCTTATTGAAGTTGTCTCACAACATCAGGGAAAATATCATGCTAAAAGCAAGAATTATAATCCTCATTCACTGCATTAGTAATTAGGAGAGAGTGTGTCCTTGAACACCAGAACCTTAATTTACTAAGTACCATGGGTGTGGGAGTGGATTAGAGACTGGGGAGGATATTAAAGCACTTGTATTTTGGTAAATAAAAGGTGATCTTGGAAACTTTGGTATACAAAGGGAGATATTGTCAACTTTGTCTCCTTTGTCTCCTGCCCCCTCAACACTTGCCTTGGGAAGGTTAAGGGAGTCTGGAAAAGGGACTCAACATATGGTGCCCAAACAGGGACATGAAGGCGGAGTTATCTGAGTGAAATCTGGAATAAGGACCAACAAATACAAGTAAGAGAATCCAGGTGACATGCTGGAGCAGAGGACTCCAGAGAAAGTAATAGGTTGATTTGTTACCCAGGGGCTGATTTTAAGTTGGAACAAGGAAGTGTAAAGTGAAAGCGAGAAGACAAATAAGTATTCAGCATTAAGGAACCAACAAAAGTAAGAAAATAATTAAGTATTTAGATTGAGGAACCAGTGGGAAGTGGAGTCTCCTAGGCAGTACCACAAGGGATGGAGCTTCTTTTTCAGCAGCAGTCTGTAGCAATGCCATGAACAGAATGTGGAGGACCTGCTTGCTGTTCTTTTTGGCTGCTGTTGCCTGCCTGACTGCACTATGCATGTTAAGCATGACCACAAATCCTAACTCTATGGTAAACTTCAGAGACTTCTCATCCCTGACACAGACCCTGATGCCTACATCAAATTTCATGCCAGAAGCCACAACAAGTTTCACTTTCCAGCCTACAGCCGGTATTACATGGCCATTGTTCCAGCACCAGAGGGCTGTGAATTGTACGCTAATTACACTTCCTCTGTTGAGAGCAAAAATGTCACATGCTACTGAACAGTATGTAGTGGTGCTGACTATTGTTTAGAGAATGCAATAGCTCCAAATTGTACTGTTGTTAACAACTTAAGTAATTTCAAATGCTTTCTTTCATTCTCTGCTGTTTTTACCTTCTGCAGAGGAAGCGGGGAGGGAAAAGGGAAATCTTCCTTTATGGAACTTTGAAATTCAAACCTATGTCTCAAAAAGCTTATTTTAGAAATCAGGGGACCCCATGCCTTCTACCTGGATTGGGGTGGGGGGTTGGGTAATAGATTTTGGATTGGGTAACATCATGATTAATTGCTTAAAAATAAAAGGGGAAGAAGACTTTTTTTCTGGACTTGGGAAGTTCAGATTTCATCTATTAATGAAGTCTGTGTTTATGGCTAATATTTTGGTGTGTTATCATTTGTATATGTTTATTTAATCATCAATAGTATGTTTTTACATCTCTCCATTGGCCTGGAGAGGTGGGAAAATGTTTCTATAATTTGAGATTTTGGTATCAGCCAGGGTGTCCAACAGCCTCACTTTGATTAATTTTAAATACAAAAGAATTTTTTTTTGTGTTTGTGTTAGTGTCTAAACTCTGAAATAGGTAAAGTTAAATGTTACTCCTTTTAGTTTGGGTTTTGAATTTGATTGCTTTGGAAGGATTTTTGTTGTTAAAACAAAAAAACTTTATAATCTTTGTAAATTGGGGATAAAATGTATTTCAAGGAACTTGAGAATATTGCTTTTTACTATTGTTTAATTGACATTTGTTTATACTATTTTGAACTTTTGTTTACAAATTATGTGGGATTTAGTATGTAATAATTTTTATTTAAAAAAAAGACAAGAAGGGGGATATGTTAGAGATAGTTGTGTGTAGGAATACTGGAAATTTTCATCATCTGGTGCACTTGAGCATCAGAAGTTTGTTTTACTAAGTGCCATGGGAGTGGGAGTGGATTAGAGACAGGTGAGGATATTTAAGCACTTGTCTTTTGGTAAATAAATGGAGATCTTGGAGACTTTGGTGTACAAATGGAGATCTTGTCATCCTTATCTTCCTTGTTTCTCAACCTCTCAAAGCTCACCTGGGGAAGGTTAAGGGAGTCTGGATAAGGGACTCAACATTGAACAATTCTCAACCCTTTCTGATGTCATACTGGGCCTCAAGTAGATTACTATCTGCTTGAAGAAATGTCTTATTTAGAAGGACTTAGGTAAGAATCTTACCAGAAAAGATTAAGAGACAGATCCCTCTGTAATTATCACTGGACAACCTGTTTCTTTTTTTCCTTTTTTAGAGATGTACAATGTAAGTGTCCTTGATATATTGGGGAATAACTTTCTCTTGTCATACAGTCTGGAAGATTTAGTAGACTTCTGTATGAACAGTGGATTCCCTGCTTTGTAGATCTCTCCTGGCCTGGGATGGAATCTGTGCAAGATGATTTGCCACATAAGAGGAAACAAGGCATGCAATACTTCTTATTCTGTTGGAACTTTGGCTAAAGGATTGAATTCAAACCGAGGTGCATGGGCAATGACTGCAGCATTGATTGATGAGTCTCAATTAATCTCTATAGGATCATGTCCTTTTCATTGAGCAGTGTGACTTCCATCAGCATTTAATAGCTGAGATGCACAGAGATCTTTAATTAATAAATGATCTTCAAGGCATCATAGATGCTCTTTTGTTTGTTGCTAACAGCATAAAACTGAATCTCATCTGTCTCCTTAATGAGCCAATCAAGAATAGTTCATCTTCCTAAAGTTGCCATGTACTTCAGTTTCGATGGAATTAAATGCTACCTTCTCATGAACTAACAAATTTTCCTATTGGTAAAGCATGAAGAGTTCTCATTTTTCATTTAGCAACTTTTATATTTCTTCATCATTTCCATCAAAACAATCCAGATGTTTGCCAGTATTCTAGTAAATGCAAATTTTTGCTCCATATGAGCAAACATGATGCTGTACAGCAAAAATGGTGCTGAAGGTAGAGCACTCCTTTTCTTTTTAATTCATATTTTATTTTTCAAAATATGTTATGAAAGTTTTTCAGTATTCATCCATATGCTTATGTAGACTTTTAAGTTACAAAATTTCCTTCTGTCCTCCCTTCCCATCCCCCTCCCCTCAGTGGCAAACAGTCTAGTTAATATTGTAAAAACACTTTTGTGTTAAACAGATTCGCAGTTTTTTGATAGGAATTAGGATTAAGGGAAAGAAATACATAAGACATTTTTAAGAATGATTTAAATTATTTTTAGTTTTACAATTTTTCCTCTATTGTTGTTTCTGTCGCCCACCCCCTATGGAAGGTAGACTTTACATTGTTTCCATGGTATATATTGATTTAAGTTGAATGTGATGAGAGAGAAATCATATCCTTAAGGAAGAAAAGTAAAGTATAAGAAATAACAAAATTGCATAATGAGATAGCCTTTTTTTTGTGAAATTGAAGGTAATAGTTTTTGGTCTTTGTTCAAACTCCACATTGCTTTCTCTGGATACAGGAGGTATTTTCCATCCCAGATAACCCAAAATTGTCCCTGAATGTTGCACTGATGGAATGAGCAAGTCCATCAAAAATGATCATCACCCCCTTGTTGCTGTTAGGGTGTATAATATTTTCTGGTTCTGCTCATCTCACTCAACATCACTTCATGCAAATCCTTCCAGGATTCCCTGAATTCTGATCCCTGCTGATTTCTAATAAAACAATAGTGTTCCATGATATACATATACCACAGTTTGTTAAGCTATTCCCCAATTGAAGGACATTCACTTAATTTCCAATGATTTGCCACCTCAAATAGGGTTGCTATAAATATTTTTGTACAAGTGATGTTTTTACACTTTTTCATACTCTCTTCAGGGTATAGACCCAGTAGTGATATCACTGGATCAAAAGGTATGCACATTTTTATTAACCTGTGAGCATAATTCCAAATTGCTCTCTTGAAATGTTGGATGAGTTCATAGTTCCACCAACAATGTACTAGTGTCCCTGATTTCCCACATCCCTTCCAACATTGATCATTTTCCTTTCTGTTCATATTGGCCAGTCTATGAGATGTGAGGTGGTACCTCAGAGATGCTTTAATTTTCATTTTTCTAATAAGTAGTGATTTAGAGCAATTTTTCATATGACTATGGTTTAGTTATGAGCACCATAAGAGATATTTTTAAAGAATGAATGTAGTGTTCATCAGATTCTGAAGGGTTTTTGGTTTTGTTTTTCTTCCTCTGAATGGGGATAGCATTGTCCATAACTAGTTGAATTGGGTTGTCCTAGTTCTTTGAACTGCTGAGGGGAACTGCATCCATCAAGGTTGATCATCTCACAATGTGGTTGTTAATGTGTACATTGTATTCTTAGCTCTATTCCCTTTGCTCAGCATCAGCTATTTTATTTCATTCCATACTCCTCTAGAGTCCTTCCACTCATGATTTATTAAGGGATGCTATTATTCCATATTATTCATATAATAACTTCTTTAACCATTATCCGATTGAAGGGCATCCCCTAATTTTCAATTCTTTGCTCCTGCAAAAATAGCTGCTATGACTATTTTGGAACATGTGGGACTTTTCCCCACTTTTTATGATTTTTTTTCTAGATATAGGTCTAGAATTGGAATTGTTGGGTCAAAGAGTATGAATAGTTTTATTGTTCTTTATGCATAGTTCCATAGCCCACTCCTTTTCTTACTTAGCTTTTCCTCCAGAATAGCAATGAACTATTTATGCCTGGAGAAGTGTTATAATGTATTGAAATTTCTCCTGAAAATTTTCTTGCTTTGTATTTGCAGCTTTTGTTTAATGTGAATGTTTAGTTTGGAGAGGATAAGTCTCTAATTGTTCCAGCATTCTGTGACACAAATCATCTTACTCACCTCACATCCTGTTTGTCTCTTTTCCTTACAAAAACATAGCCTATAAAATTCCAATTATTTCTGTGAGGTATCTGTGCAGTTTTGTTGCATTTAGATAAACAGAAAATAGTATTGGTGTTGGGAAGATCATGAGATGCAGCAGTCCTTAGTCATAAGTGACATTTGCTATTGTCTCTGTTATTTAAGTAATTTAGGGTGACATAGTAACAGCACCACTGTGTGATAATCAACTGAGACAGTCTTAGATCTTCTTAGCAACAGTGATCAAAGACAATTATAAATGAGTTGTGATGGAAGATATCAACCACATTCAGAGAAAGAATAATGGAGTTTGAATTCAGATTGAACCATTTTTACTTTCACTTTAAAACAATGATTTTGTGTTTTTCTTCTTGTTCATTTTTCTTTTTGATCTTCTTTTACAACATAATTAATATGGAATTATATTTTACAAGATTGGGTTTGAATAATCTATACCAGATAATTTGTCTTGTTAATTGGGAAGAGCAAAGAGGAAGGGAGAAAACCTAAGAAAAATGAATGCTGAAAACTATTTTGCATGTAATTTAGGGGGAACATCTTCCAGAATTAAAAGCTTGTCTTCTTTCCTCATATTGATCATGAAGATCTCCAGGTCTTTTTAAATTTTTTCTTTGAGTCATCAGGATTAGTCATGGTGGGAAGCATATGGTGCTTTCCAACAAGTAGCATTATCATAAGTTTGCAGTCCAATCCTTCTTGGAGGCATACAAATTTGCTGACTAAATTAGATTTGATTATGAAGTTTCATGACACTCCCATCCCAGTTGCCACTTCAGAAAAACATGTATCCAGCTCTCACCTCAGTAAGCTGGTCTACCTTTGCTTTTTTATTTTTATTTTTTGATTTTTGTAAGGCAATGGGTTTAAGTGACTTGCCCAAGATAAGGCAATTTTTAAGTGACTGAGGTTAAATTTGAACTCAGGTCCTCCTGACTCCAGGGCCAGTCCTCTATCCACTGTGCCACTTAGCTGCTCCTGGTCTTCCTTTGCTAGTCTTGGTTCTATGATGGTTGCTAATTTGATGGGATACAGGCTGAGTTTCTCTCAACAAGAACTGTTAGTCTTTCAGATCTGCAGGACCTCTTCTTGACCATGAGCACAAAGTCATTCTATGGACCAGTGGTGAATAGAATCAGATTTGCAAAATTTTTTTTGTATTTTTTTTTTGGTGTGTGTGTTTTGACAGCAAGGTACAATCCTCAGTAAGCAGGTCAGGAATAAGAGATACATAATTTTTAGGGCATCTTTTCTAGCCTATTCTTGCCTGAAGTGAGCAGTATGATTTTTTTTTGGTAAGGCAATAGGGTTAAGTGACTTACCCAAGGCCACACAGCTAGGTAATTATTAAGTGTCTGAGGCTGGATTTCAACTCAGGTAATCCTGACTCCTTGGCCTGTGCTTTATCCATTGTGCCATCTAGCCACCCCTCAGTGTGATCTTTTTTAAAAAAGCTACTCGGACAACTAGTAGCCTGCTGAATCCCTCTGGTGCTTATGTCCAGTGAAATTCCTATTTCCTGGGTCACCTGTACACAGGTTTGTTACTAAAGCTTCCAGTATTCAGACCTGATGCTTTGTCTTTCATCCCTGGCAGTGGAAGCATAAAGAAGGTGAAATAATAAAATAATAAAATAATAGAATAGTAAAATAATGGGATGATGAGTTATGTGAGTTATTGGATTTAATTGAGGTAGAGTTAAACAAAGTTATCAAATTCACTCTTTCATCAAAGTCCAATGAGGAGACAAACATTAAGATGACTAGTATTAGGGGATTTCTGGGGTAGAGCTAAAATGATGGCTTGAAGCTAACATGCTACTGAAATCTTTCCCTACCAAAAAGAAATGAAGCCTCTATTCTGACATTCATATTACAGATAACACCAGGAAAAATAGAAGATTCAAAGAAGTTTTCAACCACAGACATCATGGAGGATCTTCTGTGAAAGTGTCTCTTTGACAGAAAAGGGGAAGAAAAGTCCAAGAGGCAGTAGAGTGGGGAAAGCCAGCAGGAGACTTTTAGCCACAGTGCAATCCAGTTCCTGACAGTTTAATAATAACAGAGGTCCCAGCAGCTAGATAGCAAGTCACCAGGGAGGATCTCAACCACAAACCTAGTCTGAACTCCGAGAGCAGTGGGATAAAAGATAGGACTAGGTCAGGAAAAATCCCCTGTTAAGTCAGAGGCTGGTTATAAAGGAGGAAACAAAACTTTTCAAAGGCAAAGCCTAGCCTACATAGGCAACATCTTGCTCAATAACAAACCAGGGATCAGACCCCAGTCCCAGCATAATAAAAGCTTGGATCTATATTTCATATACCCCAGGAGCAGAAGTATAAAAACTAAAATGAACAGAAAAGTTAAAAGAACACTCATTATAGAAAACTACTTCACAAATAAAGATGATAGCAATGCTAGGTCTGAAGAAGAAAGCAGCAAAAAAATTACCCGGAGAAGTATCAAAACAATCTATAAATTGAACTCAAATATGAAAACTCATCAAAGAGCTTAAAAATAACTAAAAACCAAAGAAGAGAGGAAGAAAAATGGAAAAAAATGAAAATTATGCTGAAAATTGTGAAAAATTGATCAAAGATATCAACTCCATTAAAAGTAAAAATAACCAACTGGAAAAGGACACACAGAAGATAATTGAAGAAAATAAAATAATAAAAATTAGAATTGAACAATTAGAAACTAATGAATCTACAAGACTACAAGATCCTATCAAACAAAATAAAACGGCTGACAAAATTGAAGAAAATGTAAAGTACATTCTAGGGAAAATGAATACCCTCAAAAACAGATCCAGGAGAGACAATCTATCAATCATTGGACTACTAGAAAGCCTGGACCAACAGAAGAACCTGGAAAATATCATGCAAAAAATTATAAGGGAAAACTGTCCCAATCTACTAGAGCAAGATAGCAATGTAACAATTGAAAGAATCTACAGAACCCCTCCAGAAAGAGACTCCAGGATAAAAACTCCAAGGATTGTAATAGCCAAATTCCAGAACTCTCAAATAAGAGAGGATATTGCAAGCAGCAAAAAGAAAAAATTTTGAATATAAAGGGAACACAATCAGACTAACACAGGACCTATCAGTCTCAACAATGAAGGATTGGACAAAACTGGAAGAACTCATTTCAGAGAGCTAAGGAACTAGGATTACAACCCAGAATGCACTACCCTGCAAAATTCAGCATATATTGTCAGGGGAAAAGGTGGATGTTCAATGAAATACAGTACTTCCAGCATTTCCTGACACAAAGACCAGAACTGCACAGAGAATCCAATCACCAAATATATGCCTAAAGATATACACAAAAACAATAAATGAAAAAGGTGTCTAAAAAACAAAATTTTCTTAAACAAATGTTGGTCCCTAAAAGAGAAGATACAACAATTTGATTTCTTTAGAACTTTACTTCTTTAAGGAAATTAGATGGTAGAATATGATTGAAGAGAATGAACCTAAAGGCTATGGGTATAATTAGTCTTGTCTCTCAGTTGAAGAGGTCCAATATCATACCACTCTATTTGAGACTAAAGCCCTCAAAAAAAGGTGAGGTGTTAACTTTAACTTAAGTGTCTCATTATACTTCGACTCACTTTAACCACAAGATGCAAAGCACCTTGTCTAATGAAGGCATCATGAACTGAGATGACCAGAGACAGTCTCTCTGTTATCTACAAATTTTTTAAGTTTCTCAGGTGAGACTTCCAGAGCTTCCCAGTGTTTAGAGATCTTCAAAGTTCTTACAGTTAATTAGATCAGCATGCAGTCCTTCACTTAACAAGAGTTTAAGTACCCTGGATGTGTGTGTGTGTGTGTGTGTGTGTGTGTGTGTGTGTGTGTGTGTGTGTCTGTGTGTGTGTGTGTGTGTGTGTGTGTGTATGGAGGGGGTAAAAGTGGGAGAGACAATAGGCCATGGTTCACTTAACAAGGTGGTAAGTGCCCCGAGTGGGGAGGGGGGTAAAGTGTGAAAGAAAATAGGCCTGGGGGAGGGGCATAAATAGTTCAAGAAGTGATATGACTTTGGATGATACTTTGACTTGTAAGGAGGCTTGTGTGTACTTGAAAGATTCTTGAAAAAGGGGGGGTTAGGTAAAAATGATTTTAATTATAATTTGATGCAATTTGAGTCAATGTTGCTTATCAAGCAATGAAGTAAGCAATCTGTGATATCTTGATAACAAAAGGAGCTTAGCAAACAGTCAAATAATCAAACTGTGATTGATGACACCTAATTAATAATATTGGAGTACAAAGGGAAGAGACACAAATACTTATAATTTTAGAGGGAAAAAATGGAGAATGTGAAAGCTGAGTAAATTCTACTCAATTGATTCGCCCAGTGAGAGAATAAAGATATATTGCCACTTGGGTTTACAACTCTTACTTAATCTAAAGGCAAGGGGAGGCCTGGGAATGGGAAAGATAAGGGAAAAATGGACTGTTAATAGGGAAGGGAAGGGAAGGAAAGGTATAATTGAAAATAAAGTTAAATTTAAGAAAAATCAAAGGAAAAAGGTAATAAAATTTTGGTGATGAAGAATAAGAGAAAATGAAAGAAATATAAATGCATAAGCTAAATTGAAGGGAAATACAGAATTAGTAATCTTAACTGTTAATGTGATTGGGATGAATTGTCCTATAAAACAGAAGCAAAGAGCAGAATGGATTAAAAACCAGAATGCTATAATATGTTGTTCACAAGAAACACATTTGAAGCAGAAAGATACATACAGGCTAAAGATAAAAGACTGGAGCAAAATATGTTATGCCTCAATGGAAGTAAAATAATCTGGGGTAGCAATCCTAATCTCAGACAAAGTAAAAGCAAAAATCATTCACATTATAAGGGAAAAGGAAGGAAGCTACATCTTCTTAAAAGACACTATTGGTAATGAAACTATATCATTACTAATCATGTATGCACCTAGTAGTTTAGCATCCAGATTGCTAGAGGAAAAATTGAGTGAATTAGAAAAAAATGTAGACTGCAAAACTTTAATAATGGGAGAGCTCTATCTTCTTCTCTCAGAGCTAGAAAAATATAACAACAAAATAAACAAGAAGGAAGTTAAGAAGCTTAATGAAATCTTAGAAAACTTAGATATGATAGACCTCTGGAGTAAACTTAATGGGGATACAAAAGATTATACCTTTTTCTAGGCAGTACATGGCACCTTCAACAAAAATGACCATGGCACAAAAACCTTAAAATAAAATAAAATACAGAAATGTATAAAAAATAAATGCACATTTCTCAGAAAATGATGCCATAAAAATTATATGTAATAAAGGGTCAGGGAAAGACAAACAAAAAACAAATTGGAAATTAAATAGCTTTATCTTAAATAATGGGTGGATCAAACAACAATTAATAGAATGATCAAGAATTATATCCAAGAAAATTATAATAATGAGATAGCATACCAAAATTTATGGGATGTAGCAAAGGCTTATATGAATAAAATAAAGAAAAAGAAAATCAATGAATTGGATATACAACTAAAAAACTAGAAAAAGAACAAAGTACACAATCCCAATTAAATACCAAATTAGAAATTCTGAAAATCAAACAAGAGATTAATAAAATGGAAAACAAAGAAACATTGTTCTCATAAATAAAACTAAATTGATTTTATGAAATATAAACAATAAAATAGATGAACCTCTAATAAATTTGATTTAAAAAGAAGATAAAAAATATTACCAGTATCAAAAATGAAAAGGGTGAACTATCCACCAATGAGGAAGAAATTTAAGAGATAATTTGCAACTTCTTTGCCAAACTATATGGCAATAAATTGGACAACTTGAATGAAATGGATGAATATTAAAAAATACAAACTGCCCTGAGTAACAGAAGTGGGAATAAATTACTTAAATAACTCCATTTCAGAAAAAAGAAATTAAAGAAATTATCAATAAACTCCCTAAGAAAAAGTCTCCAGGTCCAGATGGATTTACAAGTGAATTCTACCAAACATTTAAGGAACAATTGATTCCTATTCTTTACAAGCTATTTAAAAAAATAGGAGAGGAGGGAGTTCTGCCAAACTCCTTTTATGACACCAACATAGGGCTGTTACCTAAACTAGGAAGAACCAAAACACACAAAGAAAATTATAGACCAATCTAATAAATATTGTGGCAAAAAATCTTAAGTAAAATTTTAGCAATGAGAATTCAGCAAGTTATTGCCAGGATAATTCGCAAAGATCAGGTTGCATTTATATTAGGCAGGTGATGTTTCAACATTAGGAAAACACTCAACTTAAAAAACATCAATAGTAAAACCAACAGAAATCATATGATAATGTCAATAGATTCTGGAAAATTCTATGATAAAAATGCACTAACTATTCCTATTAAAACACAAGAAAGGGTGGGGGGAGGCTAGGTGGTGCAGTGGATAAAGCACTGACCCTGGAGTCAGGAGTACCTGGGTTCAAATCCTGTCTCAGATATTTAATAATTACCTAGCTGTGTGGCCTTGGGCAAGCCACTTAACCCCATTTGCCTTGCAAAAACCTAAAGAAAAATCACAAGAAAGGGAAGGAATAAATTGATTTATCCTTAAAATAACAAATAGTATCTGTCTAAAACATCAACAAATATTATATTGAATTGGAATAAACTGAGAGCATTTCCAGTAAATTCAGGAGTGAAACAAGGATGCTCATTATGAGCATTATTATTCAATGTAGTATTGGAAATGCTAGCAGTAGCACTAAGAGAAGAAAAAGATATTGAAGGAATCAGAATTGGCAATCAAGAAGCAAAACTTTCACTCTTTGCAGATCATATGATGGTATACCTAGAGCACCTGAAAAAATATCATTTAAAAAACTCCTTGAAACAATTAACAAATTCAGTAAGAGTAGCATGATATAAAATAAACACACATAAATCATCAACGTTTCTATTTATGTACAACAAAGTTCAAGAACAGGATAGAAAGATAAATTCGATTTAAAATAACTGTAGACAACATTAAATATTTGGTAATCTACTTCCCAAGACAAATCCAAAAACTGTATTAACACAATTATAAAGCTCTCCTCTCCCAAAAAAGGTCAGATCTAAATAATTGGGAAAATGTCAAATGGTCATGGTTAGGTCGAGCCAATAAAATAAAAATAATTCTCTCCAAATTAAATTGCTTATTCAGTGTCTTACCAATCAAACTACCAAATAACTACTTTACTGAGCTAGAAAAAGTAGTAACAAAGTCTGTCTGGAGAAACAAAATGGCAAGAATAACAAGGAAACTGATAAAAAAATGTGAAGGAAGGTGGCCTAACTCTACCAAATCTAAAACTATACTATAAAGCAGCAGTCATCAAAACTGCCTGCTACTGGTATAAAAACAGAGCAATGGATTAATGGATCATGATAGGTTCAAAGGAACCTGTAGTAAATGACTACAGCAATCTACTATTTGACAAACCCAAAGACCTCGGCCTCTGGGATAAGAACTCACTATTTGACAAAAATTGTTGGGAAGGAAAATGGTATGACTAAAACTAGGCATAGATCCATATCTCACACTGGATACCAAATATGGTCAAAATGGGTAGAGGATTTACCTATGAAGAGCAATACCATAGATGAATTAATTTACCATAAATAATCTATCTGATCTATGAAAAATGGATACATTTATGACCAAACAAGAATTAGAGCACATTATAAACTGCAAAATGAATGATTTTGACTTTATTAAATTAACAGGCTTTTGCACTAATACAATCAATGTTGCTAAAATCATAATGAAAACAGAAAGTTCAAAACAATCTTCACAAACATGATTTCTGATAAAGGTTTCATTTTTTAAAATATATAGATAATTGCATCAAATTTATAAGATGTCAAGTCATTCCCTAATTGATAAATGTTCAGAGGATTTGAACATAGGGTTTTCAAATGAAGAAATTAAAACTGCATATAATCATATGAAAAAATGCTTCAAATCACTATTGACTAGAGAAATGGAAATTAAACAACTATGATGTATCATCTCACACCTATTAGATTATCACAGATGAGAAAAAGGGAAGATAATCAAAATTAGAGAGGTTGTGGGAGTGTTAGGAGATTGATGCATTGCTAGTGAAGTTGTGAACAGATCCACCCTTTCTGGAGAGCAATATGGAACTATGAACCGAGACCAACAAAACTGTTCATTCCCTTTGACCCACCAATTCCAATTCTAGGACTATATCCAGAAGAAATTGTAAAAAAATGGGAAAAGTCCTATGTTCCAAAATACTCATAGCAGCTCTCTTTTTAGTGGTAAAGAATTGGAAATGGAAGGGATGCCCATCAATTGGGGAAAGGCTAAACAAGTTATGGTACATGAATACTATGGACTATTATTGCTCTATAAGAAACCATAAATGGTTGGACTCTAGAGAAGCATGGAATGACTTATGGGATCTGATGGTGTGCAAAGGAGTAGAGCCAAGAGAACAATCTATACATCAAAAACATTATGAGATGAACAAGCTTGATGGAAGCACAACTCCTCTCCAGAGTCCAGAGAGCTAGGACAACTGTATTAGACTGGTAATGGTCTATATTATCTCCAACCAGAGGAGGAAAAACTAAACAAAATTCATGGGGAAAAAAGCACCCCTGAAGAATCTGACACTTTATAAAAATTATCTCTTACATATCTCTTTCCCTTATGCTAAAAATTACTAATTTGTAACTATGTTTTACAAAATATATATGTGAAATGTTAACCTGACTATTCCCTACTGAGGGGATGGGGATGGGAATGAAGGGTGGGGATGGAACATTGCAATGTTAGTTTTTTTGGTCAAAATTTCAATTCAAATTCAAATGAATGAATAAGTATTTTTGACTGTTATAAATATCCAAATTAGTCCAAAGGACATATGAAGAAGACTATGTATCCAGAAAAAGAACTAATAAATAGATTTATAGAATAATTTTGCATATATATTTTACACACACACAACACATATCTCTATCTCTATCTCTATCTCTATCAATCTATATCTATATCTATATCTATATCTATATCTATATATCTATATATCTATATATCTACATATCTATATATCTATATATATAATGGTAGCCATATCTAGGGTGGTGGGAAAAATTAAAGCAAAAAGATTTTGTATATATAAATGTATATATATATATATATATATATATATATATATGAATTTGCTATATATATATGTAAATGGATGAACAAGTTGTACATAGAATTTTAGTTTCATATTCAGTTTTCAAAAATCATTATTTTACTATATTATGGAAATTATTGTTTTATCCCAAAAGTTAAAAATAAAATACATTAAAAAATTTAAATCCAGTCTCTGACACTTAATGCCTCTGGGAACTTGGACAAGTTCCTTCACCTCTAAGGGCTTCACTTCCCCTAATCTCTAAAATGAAGGAAGTAGATTCTTCCCAGCTCCATAACTGTGATTCTATTATCAGTTATATTGATATAAATATAACATACCAAACTTTTGATTCTCTTTAAACTAGACTGTATTGATGTTCCCATAATACAGGATTACCTCAAGCCATCTATGAACAAATTTAATTATATTTAGATGTTTTTATTTCTTTACCTTCCTAAAATTTTATGCATTTTGAAAACATAGTGATTACTGTTTTTTACCTAATGCTTATGCTTAGAACAGCTATTTTTTATAAAAGTATTTTCTTTTTTCCGGTATAATATAATTGAGGGAAAAACAGGTTATTTTCTTTGTCACAGTTGACCACATTGAGTATGATCTTTGATGCAGAATGTATACATTGCTAAAAATCCTAATATAAGGATTGGTTTATTCATCTTTCTCCCTCTCTTCTTCTTATAAGTATGTGATGAAATAAATTTCTATGGCAGCTAGATGCATACAGACCTTGGGGCGCTGCCACAATCTAATGGTTTGGAACATTTAGGCCTCTGGGCATCGTATCTCAATATTAGGATTCAAAGGAAGGTACAATCCACTTCATTCTCCTTGTATGAGAGATTGATTAAATTCTTAGAATTTCTGTATTAACACCTTATCCTTTTTTCTTTTTTAGTATTTATTTGGATCTTAAACCTTACCAGCCCATGAACTGACTGAATTTTACATTCATTACATTGCAATAGCCCATTCTAAGTTGACTGATATAGCTACAACAAGTTACTTTTATTTGTTAGAACATAGACAATTTCATTTTTTTTAATGAGGCCATTGGTGCTTAACTTCCATCTCAACTGAAGAAAGTATACACAGTATATAACTGTGAGGCTTCTCAGTAGATATTTGATAAGCTTTTAGTTTTATACAATTCCTTAAAATCAGAACCATGAACCATATCATCCCAACCTAGGGGAAACAAACAGCAGAAAGACATTCTAGTATAATAGAGTATTTATGAGGAATTAATTATAAAGTGTGTAAGGAAATTATATAGAATTAGAAGTCATGAAAGGGCTGCAGTCAGTTTCAATGACATAGATCTAAACGGAACTGTTTGAAGCCATCAAATTCAACTCTTTCATTTTTCAAATGATGAAAATGTGATACAGAGAAAGTTATTACTTAAAAGTCATTACACACATGTGCACATACATACATACATGTATGTATATGGATAGATGGGCACATGTATACAATATATGTATTATAATATGCACATAGACATATATATATATATATATATACACACATATATATCTACTGGTAAATATTAGACATGTGGACTATGATTACTCTTTGTTTTCTTCTTCCTACCTATGGAGAATAAAATTCAGTCATAAAGTCAGTGCTCAGGAAGTAGCTTGAAGGTAAGATAAAATTTTATTTTTCTCATCTCACTGAGTAATATTCATCTTCCAAAATTTTGACATCCCAGCCAAAATGGCTTCTCTTTTCCTCAGTCATAACACTCCATCTTTTATTTCTGTATCTTTGCTCTGACTATCCCCCATAACTGGAATGCACTCATTCCTACCTTCACTTTTTAGAGCCTTCCTCTTCCTTTAAGATTCAGTTAAGGTACCATCTTCTATATGAAGCCTTTCCTAATGTTTCCAACTGTTCCTGCCCTTCCTCTTTGTTTTCTACTTCTCTTTAAACATTTTTATTCATTAACTTTATATTGAGGATACATATTTTTATATGTATTTTTCTCCCGCATTGGAATGCAACATGATTGCAAATAGGTATTATTTCATTTGTCATACTTGTATCCCCTATACTTATCACATAGTAGACCCACAATAAATACTTCTTGATTCATTGATTTATCAGGATTAAATTAATTTAATAATCATTTATTATGTGTCAACTGTATTGTAGGCATTGATCAGAGCACTGAGGATACAATTAAGAAAAAAAATATAGTCTCTGCCCTCAAGGAGCTTAAGTTTAAGGGGAGGAGATAAGACAGAAATTGAAGAATGAAAGATACTTGGGAAACACCAGTTGGTACATGGACCATTTTGTTTCATTTGAGACAACTGAAGGTTGAAAACTTTCAAAGAAGCAGAGTGATTTAAGAGTCTAATTTTTGACCTGTAATAGAAGTATTAGGAGAAGTTTAGTACTCCATTTTCTAGTCCTTTCCTCAGAGAGTAAAGGAGTCTGAAGAAGGTAATATTAGTTAAGGCCTGAACTAGAATCCTGATGGTAAGATTAGAAGTGATAAGCTTGTTCTAGGAGGGGTATCCATGAAACTGAAGCCAAACAGATCATAGTTAATAAGTATCTGAGGCAAGATTCAAATCCAGATGTTCCTGGCTTCGAGACTACCACTCTCCCCACTGTTCAGGGAACTATAATACTTTTCTATGCATTCAATTCATGAATGGATCAATTCAATACATTATGTCAAATATACCATGTTGAATGCTAGGTCAAAGCAATACAAGGAGGGGAAAAAAGGGCATGGTCTTTACTTTGAGGAGACTCATAATTAAATAGGACTGATGAAATGAGTTTCTGCTTGGGTGGGGATGTACCATTTATGCAGATTTCTTTGATAGGTAAAATGTGATTTGGACAAATAAGAAACATAAAAAATTTTGAGGAGGGAATGATGATTTTCATTAGCATGTATTGAAGAAGATGTTATGGAAAAGATGACAATTTATCTAGAATAGGAAATGAAAAAAAATTAATAGATATGACTGTGGAAGGAGCACGGATTAGGAAAGGAGAACAACAATCTTCCGTGAAAGCAAAAATGTGGGGAATATAGGGTAAGATTAGATAGTAGTTTCTAGTTTCTTTTGTCTGGAATTTAATATCTCTGATATAAAATAGAAGGAAAATGTTATACTAGACCCAACTTGTGGAGGGACTTAAATGCCAGACTGAGGAGTTTGTGTTTGTATTTTAATCTAGAATCAATAAGAGCACAAAAGATTTTAAGTAGCTGAATTACATTGCCATATAATAGGAAGATTAATATGACAGTTGTTTGAAAGATAAATTAGAGGATTAGGGCAGAGGAGAACCAGAAGCAAGAGAACCAGTTAAATGTCTGTTACAATGGTATGGGTCTATATTTACATCTATAAAATATCAATACCTATATTATTCTATGCTGATCTATCTCTAGTTATGTAGATATATAGATTTTTGCATTTTGACATAATTAGTTATCTTTCTAATTGTATATATTTGCTTTTATACATTTAAAATATTTTTTCTGGGAAGGGGTTAAAGGGAAACTTGACTCTTTTACTTAGATAAAAAGTGCAAAATTCAGGAAGAAAAAAATTAAAATTAATTTTATTCAAAACACCAAGTTAAAAATGCTACATTGGCAGACTGGACCAGGCCCAGGCCCAGGGATTCAAACAAGGAATACTTTTAAAGATAACTTTGTCCTATTAAATAAAACAATCCTGATAGGTCTACATCTCCAAAAGTGGATAGGCTCTTGTCTCATTCCCTCCCTAAGTATTGTGATTGATCAATATTTCATATGAGGAGACTGTGAGCAATATGTGGTAGCTGCTCTCAAATACTACAAGTGTGGGGAAATAGGATTAACAATAAGGAGATATTAATAGAGAGTATGTAACAAACTGCAACTAATGGCAACTCTTGAAGACCATGCATTCTGTAGTTTTTGATATGAGTTATTTTAAGGAAGACCAGAACCAAAGAAACTGCAAATATTTGAATGATTGTAAAACTTTCAAATATTTGCAGTTTCTTTGGTTCTGGTCTTCCTTAAAATAACTCATATCAAAAACTACAGAATGAATCATTCAAATATTTGCAGTTTCTTTGGTTCTGGTCTTCCTTAAAATAACTCATATCAAAAACTACAGAATGCATAGTCTTCAAGAGTTGCCATTAGTTGCAGTTTGTTACATACTAGTCTAGAACTCTACACGTGATTGATTTGAGGTTCAATTCTTTGGCATGCCTACTATCATTGTCAAAAATTCTCAAATTTAAAAGGCTAGGTTTTCAGGAATATAAGCTTTTTATTGGCTTTGCAAGAGCTGAATAAACAAAGATGCTGATAATTCTGTTATTATCATTTCTAATTTTCTCAATAAGATCTTGCCCTCTAGAAGGAGTTAGCATTAGGGAGAAAAAAGCATCATTACCACAATCAACAACAACAATCTATTTCCTTCTCTGCTTGCTTTTTAAAGTACCATTTTCTCACAATTTAATCCTACAGTTTAGAGCTCTCTTGGTATTCCTCCTTACAATGTCAGCATGGCTTTCTGCAAAGCTCCGCTCACCTGCATAAAATATATATATATATATAGTTTAATAACTCACTGAAGAGCATTAAAAACAATTGTAGGATAGAAACTAAAGTAATAACAATTGCCAGTTTTAGGAGTTTACCAAAGAGATAATGTTAAAGGCTAAAACCACCTTTCCCTCTCTTTAAAATAGCACTGACATTGGAAAAATGTATTTCCTTTCTTTAGCATCTGATTGGGATGTTTTGGGGATAATTTCCATTGAGGTAAGTGGCACAAAAAAGTACTGGACTTGGAATCAGGAAGATCTCAGCTCAAATTCTGACTCAAATACCGATTAGTAATCAATAAAACTTCCTCAAACTCAATGTGAGTGATCCTAACAATCATCTCACAATGTTGTAATAATGAACAAATGCAATACCATGTAAATATTTTGTAAATAGTAGCATGTTATATAAATGCCCTTAGTATGTTATGTAAATGCCAGTTATTAAGAGCCAGTTCCTTCATGGATGGTGTAGACTTCCAGGAAGTGAATTTCTCAATGCAATGAAGAGGGAACAACAGATACCAAAATTTCCTGGGAGGCTAGTATTACATTCATATGAAAAGAGATATTCTAGAAAATTTATGTTATACTGAAGCAAATATTATGCTCAATAAGTAGAGTAGTACTTAGAGATGCTACACAAGGAAAAAAGTGGAGAAAAAAATTTGGGCAAGTCACAAACTGCCTGAGTCTCATTTCATTATCTATACTAAAAATGTTTCAACTATGGTAATTTCTAAGTTCCAAATCTAGGGGGAGGTGATCCAAACAAAGAAATTTCTTCCAAATCTCAGGGTAACATATTGATGAGGCTATATAATATGTATAAATCCTTATTTTTATATATCACACACATTATACACACAATACATGCACATGTAACATTATTTACATATTATGCATATTATATGTATATTGTACACATGCATAATGCATATAATATATAGATGCATGTTTATAAATACACGTGTATTTACATATTGAACACATTACATGTGTATAATATATGCAGATCACTATTTTTATCCTCCCAAGTAGCTTTAATATTCTACTTATTCCTCAAAATCTTCTCTTCAGTTTTCCTTAACCAGTGTAGTTCAGATTCCCCTCTTTCCTGACCTCTCATGACAGATGCACTTCACACCAGCCATTTTAGCACATTGTTATATTCCTTTTTGTGTTATTCTCCAAACTATTCAAATATGTCTTACTCTCTTCTACTAAACTGTGATCTCCTGGGTCATAACTTCTTCTGAATTTCCCATAAATCATTATATAGAGTGAGGTATATAACTTGACACACAACAAATACTGATAGATTAAAAATGTCCGAGATACTAGATAAGTTGGTTTCAGATGACAGAGAGGCTAGGCTGATGGCTTGTCAGTTTCATGAGCTTTCTCAACAAATTCACAGAAATTCAGGGAAATGCTAAAAAAAATGAGTCTATACCTAGAGTCTTAGAAAACATTCTCAAATAAAATATAACTGCTCTTAGTCCTGTCAGCATCCTCTATGGGGGTGTTGGATCAAAGTGTGTGGAATAGTGGAACATAAGACTGGAAAGGCTTTTAGGTTAGAAATAGGCTATGGACAGAACTTGAATGACTGGTAAAAATATTAGCCTTTATCTAGGAGACAATGAGGAATTATTCCAGATTTCTGAGAAGGAAAAGACATAGTGAAAGTGATATTTTAAAAGTTTAATCTGGAAATTGTGGTAGGGAAGGGATTTTGGAAGCAAAGGAAAGTCATTAAGAGGTCATTGAAATAATCCAGATTTAAGACAATTTTAAGTGTTTATCTGACAGTGGTCATGAAAAGTAGTGAAATCCTTTATTTTGTCCTATATTCTGATTAATAGTCATATAAGGTTTGTTAACTGATCCTATTATATGATATTCAGTTATTTTATTCTCTTCCTTACTGTATCTTTGAAGCTTGGGTTCTCATAAATTATATTAGTTTAGAGTCTAAGACTATCAAGTACACATTTTTCTTAATATACAGCATTGGCTGAAGTTTCAAGGAGTTATGTACCTATCAGAATGAATTTTGATTTAGTTTCTGAAAGTTGTGAAAAATACAAGACTATTTAGAAAAGTATAGATAGGGTTCTTCTTCTTCTTTAAAAATTTTTTTAATTTAAGGCAATGGGGTTAAGTGATTTGCCCAAGGTCACCAAGCTAGGTAATTATTAAGTATCTTAGGCTGGATTTGAACTCAGGTCCTCCTGAACAACCAGAATAGTTCCAGTTGTTCTTTTTAAACAGCATATATTTCCTTAATATATAATTTCTTTTGGTCAATGAATTGCATGGTCTCTTCCAGGATGGGTGATAAGAATAAGATGAAATCTAGCCCAATAAGGACTTATTTGTGCCTATACATTAAACTCCATAATATCAATTTATGGCAAAACAAACAATAGACATTTTCTACTGAGTACATACAATTTAGTCATTACAGTGTTGGTTCTAATACAGACAACTGAAGATAGTTCTTATCCTTGAGAAATATGTACAAATATGTACTATAGACACATATACAAGGAGGTATTCAAAGCTTATTAAGGTTTCATATTTAAAATAATAGTGGATGTATTTTGACATTTTGATATTATTGATGAGGATATTGTTTCCTCCACTGAAAACTAAGTTCATTCTCACCTCATGCAATTCTTGTGCATGTCAATCTAAAAATCCTCTAAATAGATCCTTTCTGAGGTTCTGGGACCAACCTCTAGGACTTCATATGCACTAGTTGAATTGCTCACTCAACTACTTTTACAAAAATATATTTCCTGTATGATTGATTTCTTTTATAAAATTTCTTGAATCCAAGTTATCATTAGTAATATGTTCCAGCCTGCTATTTCCCACAAATCACCTTTCCATTTTCTCATTGGTCATTTAATAATTTTTGATATCTAAGAAAGTGTGGCATTCCATGATTCATTAGTAATAGCAAGTGATTATATGTTAAAAAATATAAATGATGTTAAAACCTTCTCTTTCTCTCTCTCTCTCCCCTCTCATGTGTGTATGTGCCTATACAACTTCATACTATAATATAATCTGGTTCAAAAAAATCTTTCATTCAAGTGTTTTTTTCCATTTCAATGGAGTAGAGTATTAGAATATTATTTTTATTTAGTTAAGAATTTTACTGTGGAAATTCTGTGACATTTGGGACCTAAATGAACAACACCAACTTTTAATAATATCAGGATACCTCACCTCCAGATGAGATTTTTAACATTTTTAGTGTCATAGACCTTTTTGCCTATCTGGTGAAGTCAGTGAATCCCTTTTCAGATTAATATATTAAAGAAATAAATTAAAGTGCATAAGTTTATAAGGGAAGTCATTTATATTGAAATTCAGTTAAAGAAATATTATTAAAAAATTCATGGCTCATTGATCAAGAACCCCTGATTTCTATAGAATTATCTTTATAGTTCGATTCTGTCACTAAAAATGTGATAGAATTCTAAGCAATTACCTTTAGGAAATGATATTTTTATTCTATATTTGATAGTAATGAGGGCATTACTAACCTATATCTCTGGGGTAATATATAATCTTATATGACTCCCTTGAGCTTAGTTTCCTCATCAGTACAAAGAGATAATAATAGCACATACCTCAAACATTTGTGTAGATCAAATACATGAGATATTTTGTTAAAGGTTGTATTTTTCTATATTCAAGTTAAGCTTGATAGTTAATCAATGAATAGTAAATTCAATAATATCTTACATTGTCACTTGTAGTTGATTATGTACCTCTCAAAATGTCATTTATAACAGCAAATTATTTTAAAAACTCTACTTCATATGCTTTGTCAAAAGTATCCTCACTCTATCCTTCATATACAAATGTTATAAAGCTGAAAAAGTTGTCTAGAGATGAAAAGCTTAGAGTTGGAGAAACAGGAAAAAAGATCAGCTGATAATTCCAGAAAAAGGAGGGATATCCAATGAATGAATAACTATGTGCTCAATTAATATCCAGGAAATGTCAGTACTACCATGGTAGAAACATTGAGGAGAATTGATAGAAGAATGTTTTTAGATCAGGTGGATGTTGGACAAAATTGGAATTTTGAGAAATTGAGCCAAGGAGGCAAATAGTAAAATTTAACAAACAAAGTCATGTATTTTGCAAACCTTCAAAAAGAACATAAATGTTTATATATCACATTTCAAGGGCTTAGTTCCCTGCCTTAGGAAGCAGGGACAATAGGCCATTAACAACAATATTCTGCAAAGGAATAAAATGTTTGTCATGTCCAAAAAAATTACACCTTATTCTTGACACTGGTGGTAATCATCATCATCATCATCATCATCATCATCATCATCATCATAAATAATATATTTGTCCTTCATTTTCAAAGAAAATGGAACAAGGGAGATGATTCCATGACAAGTACATGAACTGTATTTGAGTAAGCAGGATACCATGCTAAGTTACCAACCTCACTTTCTCCTCCAGAGTCATCTGGGTCCAATGGTCCAATGAATCAGGATGATTGGAGATGGCCCTATATGTCAAGTAATCAGAGTTAAATGACTTGGCCAAGATCACACAGCTAGTACAAGTGTCTAGTACAAGTAACAAGTCAAGTGTCTAAGACTGGATTCAAACTCCCATCCTTCTGACCCCAAGACCAGAATTCTATCCACTGTACCACCCAGCCACCCTACACTGGTTAGTATTGAATTAAAAAAAGAAATAGGTCTTAGTGAATTTAGCTTGTTCTCTTTCTGGATCACCATAACTAGTCCTCTCTGTAGAACTTGGAATCATTATCACCCTGTGACCCGGTAAACCCCTTAGAGATCAAGGTCTATCTAGAATGAATGCCAGGTGGAGCAGAGAACAAAGGTAAGTGTTACATAGCATGAGAGCACAAAGTTGACTTGAGGATGGTATCAATATAGTAAGTACCATATCAGTAAAAGTCCATTGTAATAGGCATATGTTTCATAGGATTAAAAGATGCTGTATGGAATTTTAGAGATCACCTCATCCAAAGTCTCTCAATTTTGAGACAAAGAAACCAACTTCTATTTATGATGAAAGGAATCAAATAAGTATATCTTACTTAAAATCATGTTTACTTTAGTTTGATTTTCCATACTTGATACTTTCTGGTCAATCTTGATGGATTGTATCCATTAGCACTAGCTGACGTAAAGAGAAGTGTATTAGAAATGTGAAATAGATGCCAAATACACTAATATCAAATGAAGTGAAATACAGGACTGAGTAGAATTAATGAATTAAGAGTCTGACACCAATCACCATTAATTTCAGATAGTTCTCAAAATGATTCAAATGAAAAATGAATAAAAAATGAAATTATGAGGGCAATGTAGAAATATAATGTTACATTATTGTTCCTAGGAGAAGTAAGAGTATATGGGATGTTTAGAGAGGACTAGCACTTCTGGTGTTAGCACTTAGCCCTTTCAGGACTCATCCACCTTTGGTGTCCACTCATCCAAGTCTCATTGGTAGGTACAAGAAGTTGTGGTACGTGTAGTGACTATACTCTGGTAAAACCATTCCAGCAGAGAGACTAAATCAGATTGGAGTCTCAGACCTGTTGCTGAGTTAGTAGGTGTCTTTCCCAAGTTTGTGGAGACTTCCCCCTAGCAGAATGGTAGATGAGAACAATTCGTTCCAAGGACTGGGAAGACAGAGTGCTTAGAGGTTGGTCAGATATCAAAGACTTCAAGGTCATCCACTGCATCACTAGTAATCCTGACTTTAGTCTTGTAGTTAAATTTTACTGACTCTAAAGTAGAGAATGAGACTGATGACATGGTGCAACTCTGCCTCACTTATGTCCAATTCATGCACAAGTGAATATATCACTCCATGATGTCATCAGTCCTCTTCAAAACAAAACAAAACAAAAACAACAGTAGTAGTGATGTTGTAGACAAGTAAGAAATATCTTTTGATTGAATGATTCATAGAAACAGATGGTGTAGGTAAATAGGAAATGGCTCATGCTGTAATGAATACAGATTAGTTCACTGTATGATTATTACCTGAGTAATTTCATTTATCATGTCTTTTATTCTCCTACTGGGAGAATATTAAACACAAGATAACTGTCAGAAACATCTTATTTTCTTATCTTATCAATTTTCTCCAATTCAAATAAGTATCCTAACCATTCAAGATTTAATCCTCCATTCACATGATCATAGTTTTAAATCTGTAAGGGTCTTCAAAATCTATCATATCCAATTCCATCTTGGGGGATGAAAGGAGAAAAAGAGGAATGTGTGAAGGGATTGATTATATGAAAGGAAACTGTAGCTGAAATTTACAAATGGAAAAACACATAAGGCTAGCAGATACTTAGAAAAGGAATACTAAATCCATTTAAGTTGACTAATTGATTAGTAAGGAGAGAGGGCATCCTACCAATAAAGTAGCTATTTGTAAGGTGGTTAGAATTACATAAAACTGGATGCTACCCACATTCGATAGTATCAATGACTTCTCAAAGTCTTTCAATCTAGTTCCAGGATTCAAAATTTACAATTGTAAAATCCAACTGCTCAGTCACTTTCCCATCACTAAACAGAAAGTACATTTGAGGAAGATGCTGAGTCTTTGGTTGACTGCATGCCATGAGCCCAACCTGCTCTTGGAGATACAGTAATACCCAATCTCTGTCAATTTCAAGTTTATAATCTGGTTGAAGAGATAAAAGTATGATTAGAGGACAACTCAAAGTAGTTTATAATTAAATGATTGGAAAAGGAGAGCAGAGACATGTTAAACAAAACCTAGAAGTAGAGTTATGGGGGTATTTTCTGAAGAGGGGAACAAATGAAAATGGAGAACAAAAGACATGAACAGAGATAAGACAGGATGTAATTGACTTTTGAGAGGTCAGTTAGGAGGTTATTGTAATATTCAGAAGTGATATAATAAGGGCTTCAATTGTAAGGATATGGAAATATGGAAAAGAAAGAAAATTCAAAGGACAGTGAAGAGAAAGGTTAGTACTCAATACTAGTTAAGATAAAGGACATGAAATAGTACCTGACTTATAGAAAAGGGCAAAATCTATCTGTGAAAGAAAGCAGAAACAAAAAAAGCATAATTGTGTCCTTTCCTAGATGGAGAAATTGAGGCACAATGAAATTAAGTGAATTGTTAAAGATCAAACAGTGTCCATGGTGGGATTTGAACTCAGACATTACTGGCTCTAAATCTAGTTTCCTATTCATTCTATTATAACCTCTTCTTATTCATTTATGATCTTTATGATAAACCCTAGGCTAGATAGCACTCAGGTTTGTAAGTTATACCTTAATATCAAGTTTTGTTCTCAAAATTGTCTAATAAATTTTAAAGTGTATGATGATCCTGGGTGACTTGAGGGCAAACTCCTCAGTATAATAAAATAGGTGCCCTGGAAAACCACAATTCATTGTTCAAGTCACTGGAAGCTGTGTTGGTTATACAAGCATTAGAACACACAGTCCTACCCCAGCTTTGCCAAATTACTGACTTTGGCAGTCAAACAGAGCAGATTGGATGGCCCGAAAATGTCACCTAGTGATTGGATGCCTCAGTCTGACTCAGTACCATTTCAAGTTGCAAACCGACCTTTCTTCCATCAAGGCCGATTTTGTATTTGCTGTGTGGTGTGAGACTGTTGGCAGGTTATACAGGCTTTTCACCATTGCAATGACAGAGAGAGTTGCAGAGAATGAATGAGCAATTTTCTTGCTGGGCCAGTATCAGTACATCTCAATTCAGTTTGGATTCATAACATTTATAATGGAATTGAGCAGTGCAAGATCTACTAACCGTATACTGTGATAAGAGGGTCAATGGCTGTCAGCAAGGTTTTATGATTTCCTCCTTTAAAAAAAATAAGGGCTGTGTTTTGAAATCTTCCAGTTCCCATTTTCTTCATCATGCATGAGAGTTCACTGCCAGAATAGCTGCTTATGCATAATAGAGATTCAAATTTTTACATACAGTCTTTTGAGAGTGACACTAATGTGGTATCACTGATTTTAGATGAAATATCCAGTACAGTTAAACATTTTTTCCTTCTTAAAAAGTCAGCCCAAACCATCCACCAGCCTGTTTAAAATAGAATTCTGGCATAATCCTAAGGTTGGGATGGGGGAGGCTAACAATGATATGTGTGTTTTTTGTGCTATAGTATATATTATTAAATATAAAATTGATTTTACTCATAATGTAAGAGAATCCAGATCATGGTGAGGTCCTTTAAAGAAGTTTTTGTTTATCTATTGTTTGATTTTTGCACTAGACAAAGATATAAATAAACAAGGTCATGCCAGTATGAGCATTTACACCTCAGAAATTATCAAACACTACAAATCAGGGATTATTGTTTTTTTGACTGTTTAGACTTAAGAAAATGATGGCGATTTTCTTGGTGTTTCTCTTCTTTGTGTGGGTGGGTTACGTTTACTTTTACAACATGATTATAATTGTAATGTTTTTTAAAAATAAAATGATGGAGAAATGTTAATAATGCAATTTAAACTAAAGTATTTCATTTTTCAGGTAGCTAAGTTATTAAATATTTACCAATTCATTACTGCATGTAAGCATACAAATATTGGTGGTATGTATTTTGAATATTTGTATATGTGTAATCTTCTTAGTATTTTATACTTTATTTTTATTTCTGACGTGAAATTCTTTAACACTAAATGTTATAAGTGCTTTTTTGACAATTAATCAGATTTGTTGTTGTTTAGTTATTTTCAGTTATGTCCTATTTGTTGTGACCTCTTTTAGAATTTTCTTGGCAGATATACTGGAGTGGTTTGGCATTTACTTTTCCAGTTCATTTTACAGATAAGGAAACTGAAGCAAGCAGAGTTAAAAGATTTGTCCAGGTTCATAGACCTAGTTAGTGTTTGAGGTCAGATTTGAGCTCAGGTAGATGAATCATTTTGACTTCAGGTCCAACACTATCCAATGGACAACCAAACTGCTCAATTGATCAGATCCTCTTGCATATTTGTTTTTTATTTCATTCTTACATATGTGTCTGTATTCTTTCTATCACCACTAGCAATATGTTATGCTTATCAGAGTAAATAAAGTAGAAATTTCAAATTAAATCTTCCCCCTGAAGGCTTTGACAGGAAATACACCATGAAGCAATCATTGTTTTGTTTGATCCTTTTCAGCAAAATTGAGTTTAAGGTAAGAGCTATTTTCATTGTGTCATTTGAGTTTCATTTTATTTGTATTTATAGTTTTGGTTACTTGAATTTCTATTTTCTTATTTAGAGGACTTAGGTGTACAATATCAATGAACTTACATAAAAAAATGTATATGATAACCAATTTTCCTTATCTTTAAAATGATAAGATCAATATCCTTTCTTATTATTTCTTATTGGGATAAGCATAAAATAAACTGAAGTTCTCAATGAATCCATGAGTATTCAGAAGAGTTTGGTCATCTGTTCCTATAAGAAAAACTAAATGAATATAGGCAACATAATGCTCAGATGATGACATTCATGTAAATGGATGGTCCATTTTTTATACAGATTTCTTAGACACAAAGTTCAGATGTAACATATGAGTGTGCTAGTATTTAATAAGTAAATAAGAATAGACAATAAAAGATTGGGAAACTTTGCTGAGTTTTTGCTCAATTTTTTAGCATATTAGGATTAGTCTCTCTAGTATCAATATTTCCCCCAGTGATCCCCACATAGCTTCAAACCATTGTGAACCAAAGGATAATGGAAAGGAGCACAATGGGTATAAACAATAATGATCAATGTTTGTGTAGAGATTTTGAAGTATTATACATATAATATATCCTTTACACTTTACTTCAACCTGTTAGGTAATACATTTATTTTATTTCCATTTTACAGAAGAAGAAATTGAGGGTGAAGATATTGTATCTAAAATAAAATACAAACTTTACTGTTTAGCAGTTAACAGTTAAAGCCCTTTTCAATTTAGCTCTAACCTAACTTGGTAGACTCATTCACAATGTATCTCCTCAAACACTCCAGGTTTTAGTACAACCTGCCCATTTATTACTCTTTTATTTCACAGCAATTTATTTCCTTCTTCCATTTCTTCATATATTGTTTGCAGGCAGCCAGATGGTAGGGGGGGAATAGAACCCTGGAACATGAATCAGGAAGATTCTAGTTCAACTATATCCTTTTACAGTTACTAGCTATGTTAGGTAAATGCCTTAATCTCTGCCTACTTCTGTCCAGAAAAATCTGACTTCAAATTCAACCTCAGATATTTATTAGCTGCATGTCTCTGGAAAAGTCACTTCAACTCTTTTTATCTCTACTTTTTCATTTATAAAATGAATGCGATGGCCAAAGTAGTAACTACCTCCCAGAAGAGTTGTGAGGATATAAGGACATATCTTTTTTTTTAGGTTTTTGCTAGGCAATGGGGTTAATGACTTGCCCAAGGCCACACAGCTAGCTAATTATTAAGTGTCTGAGGCCAGATATGAACTCAGGTACTCCTGACTCAGTGTTGATGCTCTATCCACATTTTCCACCTAGCCGCCCCATAAGGACATAGCTTTGAAGCATTTTACAAACTGTAGAATGTTATAAAAATCCTGGTTATTACTATAAAAACTGTCATTAGTGCTAAAATGCTTTTTCTTCTGACTTCTGCCTCTCAGGATCATTTTTTGGATTCCAGCTCTGGCATCTACTCTCTTTGGTCTGAGGTCAAAGTTTACTAATATTAATACTAATACTAATACTAATACTAATACTAATACTAATACTAATACTAATACTAATACTAATACTAATACTAGTACTAGTACTAGTACTAATACTAGTACTAATGCTAATACTAATACTAATCAATACCAATACCAATACCAATACCAATACCAATACCAATACTACTGCTACTTCTAATAATAATACTAATAGTAATACTAATGCTATTCTTCTCACACCAGAATGAGATAGTAAACATATTTGATTTGCATATATTCATTTGGGTAACCCCAGTGGAGGATACAATAGAACAAACTGGAGAGGGACTACTGAATTTTTTTCTTGGTCTGACATAATACTTGCACTTAGTAGGTACTCAATAAAATGTTTGTTGAACAGAGTTATATCAAATGATACTTGAGCATTAGAAATGAAAGAAAACTTTCCATATATTGAATAGATCATCTAGACAAAAATAATATAGAATTAAAAGGTATAGTGATGGGCATTTTATGAACTCCTAAAAGAATTATTCACTTGAATGAGATCACATAATCAGATCAAAGTAATTTCAGTATTAGAAGGAAAGATAATTTATTAATCTATCTATGTAGTTGCTTTACTCATAGCGTATGCTTAAGTTTTTGAAGTTAATAATAATCCAAACTTAGAACACCATACATTTATAATATTTTTCTCCCAAAGGCTTAAAGGAGTATAATGTCCAACAATTTATATCTGTGACAGTGAGTAATAAAAATAAGCCAGTTCGATTAAGTTTCCTACCAGGGGTGTGCTAGAATCCAATATGATTATATTTTTGAAAATTTGTTAAAATTTCATCATGAACATTTATACACTAAATATAAGGACTTGATTTATTGTTTTGTTGATTATTTAGATTTAAGAAAATGTTAGTAGTACAGATTAATTTTATTTTCTGTGGATTTTTAAACATTTTTTTATCAGCATACTCTGGTATTGCTCTACAAGTATTGCTTGAGTTCAAAAGGAGTACAGTGTAAGGCTCAGGTAATGAAGTTAACACCATGCCAGAAGCCAATTAATAATAATAAAAATAATAATTATTATTATAGCTTATATTTATATATCACATTATGTTTTGCAGTGTGCATTATATACACCAGCTATTCTGTACCTCACTATATTCCTTGTTCCAACCCAGGTAACATAAACCAACAAAAATGAAATTTCTATAAGATGTACATAATCATGAAAGAAGCAGTTCTATATGAAAATTTGAGTGATACTGCCAGAAAAAGTTTATTTCAAATACAAGGAGATAAAGTAATATGTTATACTCATAACCACACTTTTGTTTTAACTTGACTATTTGTTTAGTAATTTTTTGGTGCTTTTTCTCACCAGGGATCCTTACTTCAATAATTAAAGATCCTATAGATTCCTTGTGAGTTTGTACTCCTTTATCAATAAATATCACCACCTCTCTAGATCTGATCTGATTTTTCTTGTAAATATTTGTATTCTTAAAATGCATCACATATAACCTTGTGGATCTGTGGTCATATCCATATCATGATCAGGCATCTTTAGCAAAAGAATGGTTTATATATATTTTATTTAATTAGTGCAATAAAAACAAATAATTCTTTATTTTGTATATAAGAAATAAAACTATCGCTTAAATAAGTATACATATGCTATTAAATTATTTATGCATTGTCTGGAACATTCCCCTTCAGGGCTAGTAATTTATTGTTCATACTGCATAATGTGTTTGCACATTAATGAGATGAGTCAACATATAAGAATGGATTCATTCATTTTTGTTGACTAAGAGAAGGTTCATTTCTGAACTGAAAAAATGACCAATTTTCATCCCCTAGGCTAGATTATAAAGAGTTTTGAGTGACACAAAAAAATAGGAAAAAAATAAAACCAAACATGATTTATTACTTTGCCAGGCTTAATGAAAAACTTAATGGTTTTAATATAGAGGAGAGTAAGAAAGGGGAGGGGGAGAGGGAGAGAACGAGAGAGAGAGAGAGAGAGAGAGAGAGAGAGAGAGAGAGAGAGAGAGAGAGAGAGATTCTAGCACACCCCTGACATTCTGTCATTTCCTCGAGCAATGAAGGCCAGACAATGCTTTTGGGTCTTTCATCTTCTGCTTTATGTTCCCTCTTTCACCCTTCCCTAAGTGTAACAATATGATGAACATTCCTACCAGAGGCTTCCCTTTAAACAAACAGATGCTCTGTGCTTTATCACTTAGTGTACTCCACCTTTTGTAACACTCTGTGTGCAAAAATATAGCCAAGTGAATAGAAAGGCACAACAAATTAAAAAATTATAGGGGAAAAAATAACATGATTTTGTAACTGAGATAAGATAACTTCTCCCACATCCTACGTCCTTCAGAAAAGAAAGTATTTTTTCCATATTTGTCATGACATTCCCTGGCAGAAGTCAGATGCATGTATGGGGCCTTTCAATTTCATCCCAGGGGTGAACTATAGCTACTCTCTAAGTACAAGTCTATCTAAAAAGATCTACCAGAAGGTAGATCTTCAGGTAATACACCTTTTTTATCATGAAAAAAGATGAAAATACAATATGATCTCACCTTGTGCATTCCCTTTTCTATAGGTTCAGTGGAAGAGTGGTGGCAAGGGGAATGGAAGATGATAAGAATCACAAAGAATTTAAAAACCATTAGGACACATCATGATATATTCCATGATGAGATTGCTTATCCATTGAAGTTCTTAAATCCTGGTAGACTAAGTATAACCTGAAAATCTTTTATGTAAGATATAATATTGGAGAGAGATTGTGGGGGGCCATATTATAGGGTGGAGGCATTGAAAATCTGACTAAAGAATCTGGTCTTGATATGATAAGGAATCATTATAGGCATTTTAGGAAAATTAGTGTGTCTGTAGCATCCCAGATGGATACAACAGCATGATTCATATAATGGAGTCAGTGAAAAAGTAGTAAGTTTTCCAAAGTCATTACAAATAAATATATTTCTTTTTCAAAAAAAGATTTTGTATAGATATTTGAATATTTATATATTTCTAACTGTGAAGGAAGCATAGTGCCTGTAGGGGCATAATGATGTCTTGGAATTTATATGGTACCTTTCTAAAATTGAAATTGCTTTTGCATGTATTATCATATTTTATTATCATAATTCCTTAGAGGTAAGAATATATAGGTAATGACATCTTTTTACAAATGAGAAAACTAAATCAGTGCTCATGGTCAGTTAGCCAGTTCTGTTATTCTACTGTTATGAAGAAAAAGAGTTTGTAACTTCTGTAATCGCCTAATGTAAGATCATTTGCTAAGGAAACATCCCTTTTGGCATGTATAGTCTAACTGGACACCTCAGAGTAAAATTTCACCCATCCCCTACATGCACTTTCCCTCAAAATTCTTTAGAATAATCTTGCATATTTCTTAAACTTGTCATTTTATTTACAATAACTCATACTTCTAGAGTGACTTTAGATTTACAAAGAACAAATTTTTTTGTTCCTATTTTCAAATGATTAACCTGCATATTTTTTCCTAATTACTACAGCTATCTATATTGCAAAATCTTCCTATATCAAGTATTGAAATGAAAGCTATATTTCTAGATCAATTTAATCAATTAGCAATGTGCTAAATGCTAAGACCTCAAAGAAAAAAACAAAATATTTCCTCCCCTTAAGAGCATTAACTATAATAGAAGTGACAACACATACATACATCTGGATGTGTAGGAATTCAGGGAAAGATTTGCAGATGGTATTATTTAAAGTAAAAAAGGAAGTCAGAGATTTTCTTTGAAAGGCAAAACCAAAAGGGAAGATCACATAAAAACATGTAGAATACATCTTTGCAAAGGTATGTGAATCAAGGCATCTCTATAAAGTAATGAAGTAAAAAGGATTAGATGACTGGAGGAAAGGAAGAGACATCAAGGAAGAATGACTACAAAATATGAAGACTGATTTTCCTGCTGAGTCAATTATGCAACTATATGGTTTCCCTAAACTCAATTTCTCACTTCCATGCCTTTGAACAGGTTCCTTCCTTTATTTCTATTTCATAAAGTCTTCATAAAATCTTTGGTTTCTTTTAAGACCCATTTAAACAATGATTTCTATACAAAAAAGCTTTTCCTGATATCCTTAAAGATTAACTCAACTCCTTGGCTCTAATCAACCTGAATTTAACCATCTTTGCAAATCTTGTATCTCCCTTACAGAATGTATGTTACTTGAAGACAAGGATGTTAAAAATTTTGTCATTACATTCCTATCAACTGACATGATATCTTCTTGATAGTAGATACTTAGCAAATGCTTACTCAATTGAATTTTCTTATTAAAAACTAGCAAATTGAAAAATGTATTGTATTAGTGGAAAGATAATATATGCTCTTTTAGGTTTGTTGAGTTTGAGAAGTCCATGGGAACTCTATTTCAGAATGTCCAATAGGCAGTCAGAAACTCCTCCCTCACCCTCAACATCACTTCAAATAAATTGTGACTACTATTTTTGGAGAATATGGAGAAGAAGGGCGGCTAGGTGATGCAGTGGATAGAGCACTCGCTGTGGAGTCAGGAGTGCCTGAGTTCAAATCCGATCACAGACACTTAATAATTACCTAGCTGTGTGGCCTTGGGGAAGCCACTTAACCCCATTGCCTTGCAAAAACCTAAAAAAAGAGAATATGGAGAAGAGTTGCAGAAGTCATTCAGGTGCAGTTGACTTGGAATATTTCACTGAGTTGAATATCACCTAGATGACATCATAAACCATTTGAATTTTTGAATGTTTAATTCTGTGGTTATTTTCCTACTTGCATATTTTTTATCATCAGTCTCCTTGACTGAATCATTATTCATATCCTGGACATCCCTAAATAAGTGTATCCATCTAAACCTCTGCCATGAGTCCACCTCTTTTCTTCTCTATATACTCAGTAAACTCATGTTCTTATATATCCAATAATAATCTCCATATAGTCTTCTATATTTATAAATCTAGCTTTATTTATTCTCTGTCCTGAGTTCTAGACAGTTTATTTGACATTTAAAATGGAATGTCCCATATACTTCCCCAACTAAACATGTTTAAAACACAACTCATCCTTTCACTAAAATCCTTTTCTTCTGACCTTCCCAATATTTGTTAAGAAAACAGCACTGTCCAGGCAATCCATATTACATTAGTTATCCTTAACTCCTCACCACCTCTCAGCCAATCATCAAATCATGTGGATTTTATGGCAGTATCACATTTTATAGCTCTTCCTTTTCACAATTTACTTGGTAAGTACCTTAGTTCACATGAATGCCTCATCACTTCATAACTAGATTATTGTAATAGTTTCTTAATTAGTTGCCCTGTCTGGTCTCCTTTTTCAATTCATCCTCCATACAGTTTCCAAACTGATTTTTGCTAATGCACCAGTCTACCCATGTCACTTTTCTGACCAAGAAACTCCAGTTACTATTACCTCCTCTATCATTAAATCCAAACCCCTCTGTGAGCCACTCAAATCTCCTCATAAGTCTGTTTGCCACTTGCTTTCCCCATGCATAAATTTTCCCAGTCCAAGTCAGGCTTCCCTCACATGTCAAATTGATCTTCTTAAAGCACAGATGTCAACATATCATCTCCCTACCTGATTAATTTCATTGAATTTTTATTAACTCCAGGATCAATGTCAAATCTTTTGTTTGAATTTTAAAGAAATTCATAACCTGGATTCCTCCTATCTTTCCACTATTCTCACACCTTTCTCTTCTCTACCTACTCTGCATATTTTTCCTTGCACAGTATACTCCTATTGCCCAATTTTGAACATTTTCAGTGATGACATCGATGCCTAGAATTGTCCTTCTCCTCATCTCTACCTCATGATTTCCTAGCTTCCTTTGAGTCTTAATTAAATCCTACTTTCTGCAAGAAACCTTCAGAATCCTAATGCCTTCCCTTTGAGACTATCTCTAATTTATGCCATTCCTCTTTTTTATATATAGTTTTTTGTATGTTGTCTTTGCATGTTAAACAATGAACTCCACAAATCTGGTACAATACCATTTTTGATTGATTTGTTGTTTGTATTCCATACTAGTGACTGTATTTTAAGCACAGTACATGAAACATAGTAAAGTCTTAATAAATAATAGTTGACTGACATTAACCTTATGTCAACCTTCTTTTCCAAGTTAAATATACATATCTGTCCTTCACACCCTCTATATTCTAGTCAAACTAGTTAATTTATGTTTTTTGCAAGGCAATAGTGTTAATGCCCAAGGTCACACAGCAAAGTAATTATTAGGTGTCTGAGGTCAAATGTGAACTCAGGTCAGTGCTGTATCCACTTCACTACTTAACTGCCCCTTCAAAGTTTATTTTAATGCCATCTCTTCTTATTTCTGCTCCACTCTCCAATTCCAGTCCCTCAAAATTAGCTTGTATTTAATATATATATATGTATATATACATATATACTTTGTATATAGTTATAAGTGTTGATTTTGTTACTCCCAATAGAATATAAATTCCCTGAGGGAACAAACTGATTGTTCCTTGTCTTTCTCTCTCCAGGACTTAACACTGTAGGTCTAGCACAAAATAGATGCTAATTAAATGAATGTAGATTGATTGATTAATTTACTCTACAACACATCCTTCAATGTTAAAAAATAATGTCATCATGTTTTATAGTTACCTTGCATATTCCTTAATATGTAGAACAAAGAGAAAATTCAAGGGCTTTGAGAGCAAATTGAACTGTTTATAACATCTACAGAGTTACTGATCACTAATTAGACTGGTAAACTCTATTCTTTTTTTTTTAGGATTTTGCAAGGCAAATGGGGTTAAGTGGCTTGCCCAAGGCCACACAGCTAGGTAATTATTAAGTGTCTGAGATCTGATTTGAACCCAGGTACTCCTGACTCCAGGGCAAGTACTTTATCCACTGTACCGCCTAGCCACCCCAACTCTATTCTTTAATCAATTCATAATGCATAGTGGTTGAAGTTACATTATTCTGGGGTTCTTTACTTTCACATTTCCTAAATTGATGGAATTTCCCATTCTCAGCATTATGGCTTCA
This sequence comes from Macrotis lagotis, assembly GCF_037893015.1. Lineage (NCBI taxonomy): Eukaryota > Metazoa > Chordata > Mammalia > Peramelemorphia > Peramelidae > Macrotis > Macrotis lagotis. The sequence continues at coordinate 597,175,469 of NC_133658.1, read as the reverse complement.
TTAATCTTGGATTTACCCTGCCCCCTCCCCTCCTTCCTTTGAATAGACAAATGGTCATGGTTTCATTAGTGACTTATTAAATACTGTCATGTCATTAGCTTTAGGACTGGAACAACCAATAAAGAAGACAAGAGAGAATGATTGCTAAAAATCTAGAAAAAATTACATCATTGACATTTATTGCTCAGATGAAGAAAATAGTAAGACTTCATGTCTATCCGAGGTTCTCTGGAAACAGTGAAAACAAACCTAGGGGTGTGGGGCAGCTAGACAGCACAGTGAATAGATGACCAGCCTGGAGTCAGGAACAAGTGAGTTCACATGTGGCCTCAGACATTCAATAATTGCCTAGTTGTGTGATCTTGGGCAAGTCACTCAACACCACTGCCTTAAATAAACAACAAAAAAGGGAAAGAAACCTGGATTTTAAATAAAAAACCCTCAATTCAAATTTGGGTTCCACCTCCAAGAATCTAGGGATTTAGGGTGAGTTGCTCAGCTCCCTGGACCTCAGCTTCCTAATTTGTAAAATAAATAGTTTATACTAGATTGCATCTAAGACTCCTTCCAACTCTGATTCTTTGATCCTATGAATCATTTGTCATTCTTACTGATCAAATCACAGGGAGGTAATTGAAACAAAATCAGGTTGAATAGGCATTAGTGGTTTCAGTGACTTCAATATTCATGCAACATAAACTTTTCCTGACATTAGTGAAGAGGATCACCTTAGAAACCATTTTCACAGACTTTTATCATATGAAAAAGTAGTTAGTTACATAATGCTACCTACACATCTTTTCCCTTTTCACTGAATATGTCCTATACTTTTTCTTAACTTTGGTAAGTCTATTGGCCCCTAGCTCCCAACTGAGAAGCCATTACCATTCTTTTCTCTCTAAGTAATACTAGCTGATATTTTTAGTGATATGAATGCTGAATTTGAGTTAAAAGGCCTGATTTCAAGATTTGGTTTTGTCACTTACTAGCTATGTCATAATGAGTTTGTCAACTCAAATACCTAAGCCTCGCTTTCTTATCTATTAAATGGGAGTACTTTTATAACATATTATAATACTGTTTAAAGGATTCAGTACAATAATTAATATAATTGTAAAATGTAAAATAGTTAGAATTTACATAACACCATAAGGTTTGCAGGCACTTTACAAATATCATTTCATTTTTACTTTCACAACAATTTTTGGAGGTAGGTACTATTAGTATCCTCTCTTCCCAGATAAGGAAACTGATATAAACAGAGATTAAATGACTTGACCAAGGATTCATAGCTAGGGAATGTTTGAAACAGGAGTTGAATTTAGGTCTTCCTGACTCTTGATCCAATGTTTTATCCACTGTGTTATTTAACTGCCTTTTAAACTCAAGATCTGACAATTTTTAACTCCTATAGAATCATGCAATTTAAAATGCTCAGCTTTCCTGATACACAGAATTAGAGTCTCTGAATGAGAATAGGGAAAATCTTAAAGAACAGGCAAAATTGTCTATATAAGTAAAATGTAAAGGTGGGAAACTTAGGGCTAAGCACTAGTTTCTTATGGTCATGAAACTGTCAGTTAAATACTTTAGATAAGCACTGAAGTAATCTTAGTATTTGTCCTTGAATTTTTCTCCCCTTGGGAACAGTGAAATAGAAATTGTACTAATTGAATTCTAAATTTGATCATTACTCAGTGATATGAGGGAAAATATACAATGTATATGTTCATGTAAAAGAACATAAAAAAGGAAAAAGTCAAGATCTAGGATTACTAACCAGTTTAGAGGCACCTGAATAAGTAGACTGGAACTAGAAAGACACAGATGACAGAACAAACTAGAATATAGTTCAGCTATGGTATCTGTAGGTGTAGGTGAGGCAGTAAGGAGTGACCAAAGTTATTTATTGATTGGAAGAGACAAAGGGAAAGAAGAGATAACTCTAAATCATCTGAAATTTGAAGTGGGTGGTAATTAGTGTGGAATATAAATTACCTTTACTTTAACTTAGTGATAAGCTAGCCATGAGAATTGGCAAGAGGTTTCTGCCTATACACAGCCTGTAAGGATATGCTATCATTCAAGAGTTCTAATACATACTAGAAAGAACTCAGGCCAGTAGTCCTATTGAATTTTTGAATCATCTCCTTGCAGGATGTTGGATACAGCACTATCAACTTGTATTATGTTGCTTATGTTCCCTCATATACTCAAAGATGGAATTGGTGTGGAGAATCATACAACTTTGAACTGTGTACTCCCTAGCACTTCTTCGATATTACCTATGTGTTTTCCAGCAATGATCAAAATTGATTGTGGAAGGGGGAGAGGAATTGCATATAACTTTCATTGTTTGTTTATTAGTCTATAAAATCTATACCAATAGTAAAATTACATATTTGTTTAAGTATATTTTGCCATTCTGTTCTTGTAAGGAACAAACTGCATTATGTGACAATAATATGACTAGACCTCATTAAAATATACCAAATTTAAGTGGCATTTTCCAGAGTTCAGAACTTAAGGTATATTTTGCTTAAGTAAATCCATAATTGTTTCTGTTCCTCTAAATAGCAAGTCAGTGCTATTCTGCAGAAGGATGAAAAATTGTTCATTCTCTAAAAACAATGGAAGGTTTGACACTTTTCTCTTAAATCTTTCCAGCAGGGTAAATATGTGCTACTGCTATGTACTACTGCTAGTTGGGTCATAGACCATGCCCAGCTAGGATTCTATTACTGGATAGGATCAGGATAGTGGCTTTTGGCACCACCTGGTGGTTTTTTACTAAGGGTATAAAACTTTGCTCTTTTCAGATGGTATGTTATAACTGCTCTTACTTAAATCAAAGCACTCTCCTTTGGGCACTTCCTTTATCCTTGGGTTTGGAGTTAGTGGAATATTTTTTAGAGGAATATTTTATCTTAATTTCAACCAACCCTTCATCTTCTTTCTTAGGATCCCTGGGTTTCTCAATCTATGAATTTGTGAGTGAAAAGGCTTTCATGTCAGTCATTCAATCAGAATTTTAAAAATATTTATAATATGTCAAACCTTGTGGTGAGCACTGAAAATATAAATATAAACAAAAGGAATGACAATTCCTACTTAAAGAAGTACAAAGTGTTTACAATCTAATGAGAAGATAGCACAAAAAACCTTAATTGAAAAGTCAAGTGGAGTTGAGATATGTTTACAGGGGGATGAAGAAGACCAAAATACATCCTGGACAGAAATGGAGAAATTATTGACCTGGGTATCCTCCTTAATGGAAGATCTGGAAAGATACAGCTGATTACAGAATAACCTCCCAGGATTAAGAAGTACCTTTGGTCTTGTGGAAAAAGTCTGATGAAAAATGTGGAGATGTTTGGCCTGAATACCTTGCTTAAATTTAGAAGTTTTGGGAGAAGTCATTCAATCATAATTTAAAGTCCTTTCTAGATACTATCTTAAAATTTCAAAGATGGCCTCAATTAGGAGTTCCTTCTAACAGGTAGTGTAATTTTATTCTCTTGTCATTAGACTTCAGGTCATTGTGGTTTAATGACCCATCTGCTAAAAAAGGGATTGTTAACCTGGTATCCACAGATATTTAAGGATCTTCATGAACTTGATTTAAAAAACTACATTTCAACATAATTGACTTCTTTGTAATACTATTTCTTTTATTTTATGCATTAAAAAGTATTCTCTGATTGGTTCACTGGAATTCACCAGAGTACCTAAGGGGTTTAAGACATGCAAAATAAAATATTTGGGAGTCTACCTGCTAAGGCAGACTCAGAAACTTTTTGAAAAGAATTACAAAACTCTTCTCATGCATATAAAGTCAGATTTAAATAACTGGGCAAATATCAACTGCTCATGGATTGGCTGTGCAAATATAATAAAAATGACAATTTTACCTAAATTAAACTACTTATTTAGTGCCCTACCAACCACACTTCCAAAAAATATTTTAATGAGTTAGAAAAAATTGTAAGTAAATTCATATGGAGAAACAAAAAGTGGAGAATTTCCAGGGATTTAATGAAAAAATGTACAAAAGAAGGTGGCTTAGCCCTACCAGATCTAAAATTATATTATAAAGTATCAGTCATCAAAACTGTCTGGTATTGGCTAAGAAACAAAGTGCTTGACCAGTGGAATAGACTAGGTGCAATAGCAGGAAATGATTATACTAATTTGCTGTTTGATAAACCCAAAGAGTCCAGCTATTGGGATAAAAAACTCTCTCTTAGATAAAAACTGTTAGGAAAATTGGAAGTTAATATGGCAGAAACTTGAATGAGACCAACACCTCACATCCTATACCAAGATAAGATGAAAATGGATACAGGATTTAGACATAAAAAAGACTATATTATAAACAAACTAGATGATGAATCTACCTGTCATGGAAGAAATTTATGACCAAGAAAGTGATGGAGAACATCATTAAAAACAAACTAGATAATTTTGATTACATTAAATTAAAAGGCTTTTGCACAGACAAAACCACTATAACCAAGATCAAAAGAAATGTAGTAAATTGGGAAACAATTTTTACAACTAGTATTTCTGACAAGGGATTCATTTTTAAAATATAAAGAGAACTGGGTCAATTTTTTTTAAAAAAACAAACCATTGTCCAATTGACAAATGGTCAAAGGATATGTAGAGGCAATTTACAGCTGAGGAAATCAAAGTGATCCATAATCATACGAAAAATTGCTCCAAATCAATACTTATTAGAGAAATGCAAATTAAAGTATCTCTGAGATACCACCTCACATTTTTCAGACTGGCCAATATGACCAGGAAGGACAATGATCAATGATGTGGGTAATCTAGGATACATACATTGTTGGTGAAACTGTGAACTCATTCAAATTTTCTGGAGAGCAATTTGGAATTATGCCCAAAAGGCAACAAAAGTGATATCCTTTGATCCAGCAATACACTACTAGTTCTATAACCTGAAGAAAATATGAAAACGGGTAAAAACATCACTTGTACAAAAATATTCAGAGCAGCCCTGTTGTAGTGGCAAAGAATTGGAAATTGAGTGAATGTCCATCATTTTGGTAATGGCATAATAAACTGTGGTATGTGTATGTGAATGAACACTATTTTTCTATTAGAAAAACAGGAGGGATGCGAATTCAGGTAAGCCTGGAAGGATTTGCATGAACTGATGCTGAGAGAGATGAGCAGAACCAGAAGAACATTGTATACCCTAACAGCAATATGTGGGTGATGATCAACCTTAATGGACTTACTTATTCCATCAGTGCAACAATCAGACACAATTTTGGGATTTCTGTGATGGAGAATACCATCTGTAGACAGAAAGAATTGTGGAATTTGAACAAAGAGCAAAGACTATTGCCTTTAATTAAAAAAAAAAAAGTTATCTTCTTATGTAATTTTTCTATCTCTTATACATTATTTTTTCCCTTAAGGATTTGATTTCTCTCTCATCACATTCAACTTAGATCAGTGTATGGAAACAATGTAAAGACTAAAAGATTGCCTTCTGTGGTGGATGAGGGGAAGCCAGATTAGGGGGAAAAGTGTAAAATTCAAAATAAATAAATAAATTTTTCAAAAAGAGATTAAAACATAAATAAAGATATCTTATCTAGAGATATATTTCAAAACTTCACATTAGAAACTTAAGTTTTCACAATAAACACTTGGGGGGAGTAGGATACTACAAGAATGATACAAAACAATCTTTTAGTTTGTTAAAGCTCTCCTTGACCTCTGGGGTACAGTATGTAATCACAATGTAACCCAGAAATTTCTGTATATTTCTCAGGGTGGTAATGGTGCCATACTGAAGAAAAACCTATACTTTTTTGCATTTATTTTTAGCCCCTACCAACCTATAACATGCTCAAAGGAACCCCATTTCCATCCTTTTAACCTAGTACTTTTACAAATAAACTTTGAAGCACAAGCATTCCAGTATTATATCATTTAGGAACATTGGGTAGGATCTGTAGAATAAAAATCATGAAGATATACTGCCAATCTATGGCACAAAATTTTTCAGAAAAGATATTTCATAAATCAGAGTAATCATTGTATAGCCCTAACATCATAATATTTTATCTGTACTAGCCAAACAGCCTTGAAGACAACCTTTTCTCCAAGTCTTTTCAAATTGAATTTCCCTTGCCTCTTCAGTTTAGTGAAAAGGAACATTTATTCTAGTTGGTTCAGTAGATAACAGACAATAAGCATAGCAGAAAGAATGATAGATTTGGACTAAGATTACCTGCATTAGGATCTCAGCCCTGCTATCGATTGTTTATGTGATGTTGAATGAGTCTCTTGGCCTCTGATTCTTCATCTTTAAAATAAAGTGCTCAGAATAGCTCAGTGTCCCTTTCAACTTAGTAGTAGTGTTTATAAGTCCTCATCTCATCTCATTCAAGACATAATAATCATGACTGATAAAAACTCTTCATCTCTATTTTTCCTTTATACAGAGACAATTTGGGAAATGGTCATTTTTCAGATTAGCTTATCCTGTTCATTTGTCTCCATGATCTCCCAGAGTTTGAGTTCCCTTGTCTTGAATTAAATATTTTGGCTTGGAAACAAGGTTGATAGCATAGCCAAGTGGCTAAGAAAGCTAGTATGTCTAATTCATTTGACTGAAAGAAGTTGCTGAATTCACAGTGTACAGGTAGAAGATTTATTAGTAGGCTAAGGGTATTGACTACTACTTACATATAATGATATTGTTTGTCCTCCATTTTAGAAGATGACCACATCAGGGAGGTGATACCTTGACAAGCAAGTGAATTGGATTTGAGTGAGGGGATGTGTGCTAGCCAACCTCACTTTCTCCTCCAGAGCCATCTGGGTCCTGTAGCTAGATGTGAATCAGGATGACTGGAGATGACCCTGAATGCGAGTATTAAGTCCCTTGCCCAAGGTCTCACTCCTAGTAAGAGGCAAATGTCTGAGGTTGGATTGGAACTCCCATCTTCTTGAATCCGAGATCAGTGTTCTATCCACCGTGCCACCTATCTGTCTTTATATAATTGTATGAGTTACATCAACCCAGTTTTCACGGATACCTCTCGAATAGATTCAAGAATTAGAATTGCTTCAGATCTTTGTTGATTATTGGGCTTGAATTCTAACATGAAGAACAGAAAAGAATGACTGACACTTCTCCGAACAGACTAATTAGAAGTATGTGCTGAATAGCAGGTAAATATCCTCTAGACAAGAAGAAGTGATAACAAGGGGGTCACTGCATCATCATATATTTTAATAATTTCCCCTTTTTTGTGCTAACCATACAAATGATGCAGCTTCTTAAGCAGATATATAGCATTCCTCTATCTTCAACTGCATCATCCTAATTTCTGCTGATTTGTTCTAGGTCAATTTGAACAAGAATTATTGATTATAAGTTAGGGGACTTAATCTTATAACAGAAAACATGTGCAATATGACTATTATGAATTTATAATGTTAAGTTTCCTTGGGTGTCATCAAAATTGAACAAACTAAGCTAAGCAGAGTCATAATCTCATATATCTCTTTAGGAGAAAAACTATTAACTGATCTCCATAGGTAAACTAGGTAGTTAGATGGTGAAGTGATAGAGTGACAGGTCTGGGGTCAGAAGGATTCATCTTTCTGAATTAAAATATTGCCTTAGACACTTACTTGCTGTGTGACCCTGAGAAAGACATTTAATCCTTTTAGCTTCAATTTCTTCTTCTTTAAAATAAGTTGGAGTAGGAAATGCCAAACCACTCCAGGATCTTTGCTAAGAAAAGCCCAAATAAGATCATGAAAAGTTGTACGCAACTAAAAAAATGACTGAACAATAATAGGTAAATACTGTTAGGTTACAGATTAAACCACTTTAAAAGTTCATTATATACTAATATGAGATGGGAAAGTTACATCTCACCATCATCACCAAGAAAACTCAGTAACCATACAAACAATGAAACCAAAAGCAAAAAACAATGGAAAATAAAGATTATTAATATTACATGTCAAGTTTCTTTATAACTAGAAAGCCTACTCCCACTGTTCATTGAGTCAGCACATTTTATTTTGAGTCTCAGATGTTCATTGTTAGTTGTCTGGTTTTTGGAGACATTTTCCTCTGAAGATTCTAGAATAAGCCCTCTTCAGGACATCTCTGAAATGATTTTTCCTAGTTCTTTCTTTCTAAGTTATTTGCAGAGATTTCTGGGCAATATGCTAAGTCTTTTGCCCATGCAAAGTAATTCCCTCAACTTTTTCCAAGGATAGACATCCATCTGCCACAAAATTCATACTTAGCTCCCTTTGAACTGTATATGACATTCCTCTTGATTAGTGGACTATTGACTTAATAACAATCCAGCAAAAATACCTGAACTAAAAATGAAACAATATCTATAGACAGTCTGAAGAGTTTACCTCAAATAGCAAAATTTTACTAATCACAGTATAGGGCTGGGTATTACTAAGTTTACCTACTGAGTATCACAAAGTGATAGATGAACAATGAACAAATATAAGGAACTTTCATTGATTCTTCATTTTGAAATTCAGAATAATTGCAGGGGCAGCTAGGTGGCATAGTGGATAAAGCACTGGCCTTGGAGTCAGGAGTACCTGGGTTCAAATCCGATCTCAGACATTTAATAATTACCTAGCTGTGTGGCCTTGGGCAAGCCACTTAACCCTGTTTGCCTTGCAAAAACCTAAAAAAAAATTGCAGTCTGGAGTTTCACACATATAATGAATACATAGTTTTCTCCAAATGTCCTAGAAAACTGCTGGCCATTGTAGGTTATCAGACAAACAGATACCCATATTACCTATTCACTCGTAAAATAGAGGGGGAAAAATCTTTGAATCTAAAATCTATTGTTACTAAGTTTGTTCAAAGATGTAACTTTGATGCATCTTATTTATTCTTAGATATAATTTTGTATTTCATAAATAACAGACAAATATATTAGATGAAAATTTGTAAATTTTCCCACTTTGGCTAGGAAAGGCACTTACGGTACTTGTGTCTCAAACTTTAATATTATAGAATTTTTCATTCCAATCTCATCAAAGCTGATAAGATCTTGTGACCTTGCCAAAGTTAAAAATATCAAGGAATTTCACAGATAAGGAAAATTTAAAGTAGATCTTAGTACTTTTTCTTCCCAACAATAAGTTGTTATGAGCAATTTTGGAAGTAAAATTTGATCCATTTAATATTTGTTTTCAAACATAGTAAACATTCAATAGTCCAATTCATAACCTGTGTTCCATTTAAAAGAGAATTTACATTTCTAACAAGATATATGATGAAATCATTTATCAAATTTCACAAAATAAAAATAAAAACACATTAATACCATATACAAATGTATTTAAAATATGAAAAAATATTATTAATAAATCAAGTGATATTAATTCAAACATCTTTTCCAAATTATCTTACATAGAAAATCATTTGCTTTATCATTTTGTCATTTTATGACAGTTTTGTTCAAGACAATTTTAGATTTCTTGAATTTACTAACATTTATATAGTACCTACCATATGCCAGACATTGTGATAAACATTTTACAATCAAGTGATCTTCAAAACATCTCCTTTAATAATGAGGAAATTGAAGTATGTAGAGGTGAAATAATTTATTTAAAGTTACACAGCTCAATTTTAACTCTTCTTGATCTAAGCATTTTTCAGAATTTTTCTCTTAATGCCAAATCATAAATGAGTTTTTCATTAAATTCTGATTTACATTATCTTAATAGTATACTTCTTATATGAAATATTAGAATAAATCCCTTCTTAACTGGATCTGTATTTACAAATTGGTGAAATTACATAGAATCTCAATTTCTCAAGAGCTATTAACTGATAACCCTTGAAATTATAGGGTCAGCTACTTTCAGTATTCTACTGACAAATATTTTAAAGTGACATTTTGTCTTTTCATCCCTCTTTTAGGACCCATGAAAATTGTCCAAAACATAAGAATTGCAAACATAATCTATGTTATGCAGTAATGAAATTATATATATATATATATATATATATATATATATATATATATATTTAATGACTAAAGTTTACCCTTCTAATGGTTGTTCAAGGATAGAATTTTAGTAGTCTATTTCCAAATAATTCAATGTGGCAATTATATTATTGTATCTTCCATATGATAAAAAATAGACAACTGAAGTTTCTTTTATCTTTCTTATCTCAAGTAAATGAAATTCCTTTTCAAATCCTTTATTTCCAAACCCCCAGTAACACTTTCAGGGCAAACAGCTACAATTTTCTTAACTTTCTACTTTCTATTCATTTATTCTTTCTCTTCTCCCTCCCTGCTTAAATTTCCCATTCTTTCTTTTATACCCTATCAAAATTTCATCTTTCTTGTTTCATTCATATTCTGATCTACCAATATCCTTATTGCTTCTATATAATTCCCTTTCATCTTCCCTACCTCTCAATATATCTTGCTCCTCTTGGTCTTTCCATAGATTTAATCTTTACTCCACTGATTTTTTTAACACACTTTTATTCCATAATATCAATGAATTTCTTTGCTGTTGGCTTTGGGATTCTTTTCTAAAAATTAATTAATTAATTGATTTATTTATTTTCATCCATATGCACATGTATATTATTGTTGCAAAATTTCTGTCCACTCTTCCTTCTGAAGCCCCTCCCCTCATCTTAGCTGTACTTATCTTGAGGTTGGTTTCAGTTTCTTTGTCTTGTTTACAAAGCACATCTGAATAATATTCCCAAGATCCCAAACTTTATCTGACTTATTTTTCTTTTTTCCATAATTTTCCAGTCCTTTTTGAGCTTTACTGCTCTGCTGTAGGCATAGTTTTCAGAATTCTACCAAGAAGTTCATAGGAGGTTCACTCCTTCCACTCTCTTTCTAAATATTCATATTCTATTGCAATGAAGGACACCTACAAAACATTTTTGTATTCCTCCTATATACACCTTCCCTTCTTCATATACAATTGAGAGATAAAAATGATCAAAATTTGACTTTCTCAGTTTGAGGGAGCTAAATTCTCCTTTACAGTGAATTAACCTCCTCACAGGGGATCTACTCTAGTCTACCAGCTGATTTGTGGGAAATGGAGCAGGTCTGACCTCTGTGCTACTTATGGAAGAATGATCCTCAAAAGTCTACCCAAAAAATATTAAAAGAAAATCTTTGTTCTCAGATCTTCAACTATGATAAAAGAGACAAAACTTTAGGAAAAAAAATTAAAGAGAATTTTAAAAATAATACCAAGGTAGAAAACACATTGGCAGGCTGATCATTGAGTATCCACTGATGGAGTTGTTTAAAGCAAAAAGTGGGATGGAATTCATTAACCCCCTCAAATTTTTTTAAAATGTCTGTTAAAAGTCTGAAATAGGAATGTATAATGAAGTCTGATTATAAAATTGTGGCAAAATTCTGTTAGCACAGTATCAGAAAAGCTAAAACTCAAAATGAACTGAGCAATTATAAATATTAAGTCTCCCAAAGCTTTTATATTTGTTAAAGGTAAGAGGAAGAACAAATTATCACTGCTTATTTTTCATGGGATGATAATAGTAATAGATGACAGAGTGAAGACAAAATTACTCACCTTCTATTTTGCTTTTGTTTTCTCTACCAAGGGTAATGTGAGACTGAAAAGGATAGCATAAAAATGGTTTAAAGACCATAACATTATATAGAAGAATAGTGCTAGATCTAAACTCAGAGGAACTATGTTCAAATCTGGAGGCTACCATTTGATACTTCAGTCATGACAGTTAACGTATTTTGGTCTCATTTGAATGATTTATCTGTATTTTTGAAGCAATTATGCTAAGTTATGGGTAATACAAAAATACAATAGAAAATGGTAAGAAATTACCTATTTACCTTCAATTACATTAAGAAATCTACTTCAAGAAATGGGTTCACAAGGCGTAGGATATAATTGAAATGACTGAACAGCAAACAATCAATAAAGGAAATATGTCATCATTGTGATTCAGAATGGATTCACCAAGAACAGATTTTTGTTAAAGTCATTTAATTTCCTTTTATAAAGAGATTTATTTAGACTAATAGATCAACACATATTGCATACATGGACATTTGATTTGGTAAAGCAAACTATTGCCTGAAATATTGCCTGACACTGAAGTTAGATAATATTGAGATTTCAGCATAGCATTTGATAAAGTTTCCCCTGAATTTTTGCATGTGAAATGTTGGATAGTGAAGTTAGATTCATATATGGCTGAATGTTCAGAACTAAATAATAATGATGAATTCATCAATTTCAGCATCAAGGAAGGTGTCTAGTGTGGTGCCTCCAGGAATCATTCTTCAGGGATATGCTATTTTTTTCAATAACTTGCATATCATATTTGAATATGCTACAAATTTAGGAGAGATACATAATAGTTGGCTGATTGAATTAACCCATAAAAGTGAAAACTTTGGGGAATGTAATAACTATCTTCCAGAATTTCATGTTCTGTTATGTATCAGAGGGATTAAATTTCTTATATAGGTTTGAATTGGCAGAAATAGAAGGAATGGATGGAACATTAGTTGTAAGAAAAAAATTTATTTCTTCCTAATAATTACTCAATTACCAAAATTGATCTGTCACATTATTGAAGTAGATATTTATTTCTAGTATATAAATTTTAGTCAATCCATGCCTGTTCATTCTGTGTTTCTTTTGTTTATATCCTCCCAATGAAATATTCTCCAAGACAATCCACTCAATTGCTCAATTTTCTTGATATTGTAAATATTCCAGATAAGCATCCATGCTTTTTAGTGGTTATCCTACTAAACTAACTGGTTTTCTTTCCAAATCCTTTTGCTCTTTAGTGACATTTTTTTACTCTGGTCAAGTTTATTATGTCATGTTGCACTCTATTCACAACTGGTACACAGCTTTTCATTACCCTCCAAGTGATGCTCATGTTTAAGTGTTGTATAATTTGTAAAAATGTGAGAGTATCAGTAAAATACAGATACAAATAAAAAATATAAAATACAAGATCTGTTTTAAGGAGAAATTTTTGGTCATTAAAAGAGATGTGCAATTTTCTATTTTTTCTTTTTTTTTAGCTTTTGCAAGGCAATAGGGTGAAGTGACTTCCCCAAGGTCATACAGTCAGGTAATTATTAAGTGTCTAAGGCTGGATTTTGCACTCAGGTCCTCCTGACTCCAGGGCTGGTGCTCTATCCACTCATTCCCCCACCTAGATGCCTGATGTGCAATTTTCTTAAAGCAATTCTGCCATTTATCTTCTTTCTCTTTAATTTTTGACCCAATTCATCCATTTTTACTGTCTGTATACATACACACACACACACACACACACACACACGTGTGTGTGTGTGTGTGTGTGTGTGTGTGCTGCAGAAATTTCATGAACAAGTAGTTTTACTATCTAAATACCTTTTATAATATGGGCAATAAATGTATATGCATTATTTGTTCATATCTTCCCCTTAAAATGATGAAGATAAATTCTTTTAGGTGGTAACAAGCAGTTTTTCAATTCCTAGAGTACATCATCACCTCTGATGAATGCCTCATAAATTTGGATTCTAGGCTTCTGACTCTGGGGAATATGCTGAGCAAGCATGTCTTCTTTCTTTTTGTGTTATGAGGGGCTAATAATCAGTGTCTTCAAATATATCATATATTTAATATTTCAAGGAATATTGAACAAATTTGATGAATTGGAGGAGGGACCTTGTTGGATGAGATTTTTTTTACCAATATTATTCATTTTTATTAGCCATAGTTTTAAATTATTTTTATTGATATTTTATTTTTCCAAATACATGTTATGAAAGGTTTTTCAACATTTATCTATTTGCATATGTATATTTTTAAGTTACTGAATGAGTTTCTTCAAGGAAATATTTTGCTTCACCAAATGTCTATACAATATGTGTAAATAAATAAATGTCCATTTACATGCATACATAATACATACATTTATCCATTTGTTCTATACTGATGAAGATCTCTCTCTCTCTCTCTCTCTATATATATATATATATATACACACTCACATTTTATGCACATATGTGTATATATATGCACCCCTATATACATACATACTTACATGTGTATATTGGATTTTTGCATATTTAAGTGAATTAGACCTATTGTGGAATTTCACTTGTGAAAGTCCACTCATTTTCACTAATGTCTTTGAAGTTTGTGTAGATACTTTTTTATAAAAATATTTTAAAAGGAAGATATATAGGACAATGACTGTTAATATTCTCCAAGTCTTCATTTTCGGTATTAAGGGCTTGGGTTTTTTTGCACAATTTTATTTATTTGTTTTCAGAAAACTATAGAAACACTACCACAACATGTTCACAATTATGTAACTCTGAACATGGATCTCTCCTTTATATCCTTATTTTAATTCAGTTTATTTCCTTTTTCATTCTCATTAGTGCCATTTCTTTTTTCTTTTTAATGTTTTTTATGTGTTATTCCTTTATTCTGTAGAAGCACATCAGAGATTGAAACTAGAGTTCTTGTAATGTAACTCTGCTCACATTGAAGGTTGAAGTAATAAAACTATTTGCAATCTTTTTCCCTTCCATTTTCCTTATATGTTATTCTCTTTCTATTTCTATACTTTTTGCTATCAAAAATGGCTGCTCATTTAGACCTCCCACCAGACCAAAACCAAAATCAAATAAAGAAAAACCAACTAATTTTCCTCCCTACCAGTTTTCTCTGTTTTATGAGGTTATTGTTAGATATATAAGGAACCTTGTCAAAAGGTGTGACACTTCCTTCTACCTCTTTTACAGATGTATCAAGTGTGGAACAGAAAAATTTGGTAACTTATCAAAAATTACTTAAGTAGTAAGTGAGACCAAGTTTTAAACACAGGTTTTCTGACTCCAAAGACTCTTGTTTTATTCTCCTGTACCACATTTCTTCCCAACTACATATGTAGTTTTTCACCATTCTTTAAAGTGAGAATTATAAACAGTAAAAGAGAAAGAGAAGGGGGGTGGTAAGAGAGAGGAAGGAGAGAAAGAATGACAGACAGGCACAGAGAGACAGAGGTAGATTTAGACATGGACAAAGATAGAGACACAAGGTAAAAGCAAAACCAAGAATGACTGAGAACAACAAAAAAAAATTGTTATTTATGAGTAGATATAAATTGTGATCTAGATTCTTCTCTTATGCTTAACTTCACCTAATTTCATCCTCACAACTTTTTTTTTATCGATAAACATGAACTTTTCAATATACCAATATACCAAAAACCAAATATACCAAATATACCAATATACCAAAAACCATATTGATAAGCTTGTTAGCTGCTTTCAGTTTAGGGTTTTTTTCTGACATATATAGCTTTTGAAGAATAATTCAATTTACCATCTTAGTTCTAACATACTGCTCTTCTCTGTTCACTTTTGAAATTATTTCTGCTTTCTTAATGATTGATATTTTCTTTTTCCTTTTTTCATTATACCTATATTTTTTCCTGTGTAGCAATTAGTTATACATTGTCATCTCTATTTTACAGATAAGAGAATTAAGGTGACCTTGAGCAAGTCTCTTAATCCATAGAGATTCAGATTCCTCAAGTGCAAAATGAGGTTCATAGGTCTGAGAAGAACCAAGGTTACTCTTCATTTTAATTTTATTACCTTCAATAGTTGTATGGTTCATAAGGTGCTATATATATATATATATATATATATATATATATATATATATATGTGTGTGTGTGTGTGTGTGTATGCGTGTGTGTGTGTGTGTGTTGGGTTCTCAAAATTGATTGAATGGACATTTTCCTTGAGTATCCTGAAATATCTCTGTCAACTTCCCATATTCAGAAAAAGGATATATCAATTAATTAGAAAACAGGTGTTATTTGTTTTTTAGAAGATAGAGATAAGGTAAAGCCAAAGTGGATGCTCCAGCAATTGAAAGGCAATCCAGCAACTATCTGAATGAAGAGATTTTTTTCTGGAGATGAAAAAATGTAAATTTGTCTACATAAAGAATTCTACAACATAACTATCTACATGTCATATCACTCAAGGCATCAGAAGGCTAAAATCTATTCTACTATATATTCTTAGTTTTCATTTGAATGCTTCTTTTACAAGTCATCAAAATTCTGACCTTAATGTTGACTTTTCATGGCTTCATTACATGACTCAACCAATAGGGTTACATTTTCCCTAATTTATTTTGCTTTCCCTTTTACCCCAGAGACTAACCACTACAAGAAAGAGATCCTATTGCCCAAGGGTACCAATCTGAAGAATTGCTGCCTATTACCTTGTAATTTACAGCTATTACTGATGGGGTAAGGGACACTAACACCCATAATAAATTTAGTAAAACAACTCATATCTAGAGTCCAATCCAATGACAGTAGATGCAATAAAAGATGAAAAAAATCAAAAAGGAGTCTCCCAATTACAGGCTATAATGATACTGAGCCTTTGATGACAAGTTGAAGGGGGAGTTAGATGTGTATGGAGGAGCAGAGTCACTGAAAAATACATTTTCAGAAGAATATGTGTGTCCACACTGATATTCGTGGATAGTTATCTGCCACAAATCTAGGAAGAGAGTGTATTTCAAACTCTAACAAAAGGCTCAGAGTTTTTTTTTAAACAAGATTTAAAAACAGGAAAGAACATAGGAATTTGTGATGTATATATTGTTATCTTATGAATGGAAAAAGCATTATTGAATTATGCATAGTAATATACCAGAGGCAATGGAGAAATGTAGACTGAAACTCAGATGAACAAAGTTGTTACAACTCAACCCTATAGACTGAACATAAATGAAAAAAAGAGTAGTATATAAGAAAAAGGAAAATATATTATTGCCTCAGCAGAATCATCTAAGAAAAGTAGAAACTTTAAAAACTGAACATAAACTGCCCTCTCCTGTCCTCATTATGGGTGTCAATTGTTCAGGGACATTGTCCTGGTAATAGCTACATAGTGAATTATTAGAGTTGACATATTCCTTTAGAATATTGACTTGTTTACCCCAATATGAGGAGAGAGTACCATATAGTACTACTAGATTTAGAGTCAAATGACTAAATACTGACTGCTGCCTTTGGAATTTATATCCTAAATGACCCTGGGCAAGTTATCTAATCACTCTAGGCCTCATCAATTAAATGAAGACATTGGATTAGATAAACTTTATGGTCCCTTCCAGATTTAAATTTCATCATACCAAGATCTATATTCGAATTAACTTAATCAACAATTAGACAGGTAATGAAGTCCTAGAGTAACTTTAGAGTATTCCCCTAGAATTCAGCAATCATGCTCAGGACTCATGGCACACAACTCTCCTGTTCTATCAGTTGAGAATTATTTAAAGTGTCTATAAAGTAATAGCAAGTATCAAGAGAAATATTCATTAATTATTATTATCCTCATCATTCCTGTAACCATTCTGGGAACCATGACCACCACTATGTTTTCCCCAGTTGCTGTGTGCCAGTGGGCTAACTTATACTACATACTATATTCATAACCTATTCACTTGATTCAGTCTCACTGTAGTCAAGTTCTCAGGCAAACTTTGAAGAGGTGGGAGACAAAGATATCAAGTTCTCTGTTTATTTTACAGAATGGAAGGGCTTAAATATCCCCTTAGTCCCTGGTTTGCTACTATTTCATGTGGTGTTCTCCAATTAGCCAAACAAACAATGCCTCAGTACTGGTGGATAGCAGGTGATAAAGTTTACTTCCTCAGGGTAGTACTCCCACACAAAATGCTCCAGGAAGTGACAAAATATAAGGAAAAGATGAGAAGATCTGGAGAGTTAACTCAGGTGGGCAAGCCATTGATGCAAATAGGCAGGAGGACCTTGAAGTCATTCCCAGTCATGTAATGACCTTCCTGTGACCCTCAACAGTCTCTTACATCCAGTAGCTGGAAGATTTCTGATTGTTAGTTCTAATAATCTGTTACCACAGAGCCTTAGATCAAGAATCATATTACACAGTAAATCATCAAAACCTGCAAGTAAACACATGTGATTAAAGTTTGGGAAAGGAGTTAGCCCAATATCATTTATCCCAGGTGACTATCTTTCCACAATATAACACTTATTTTGTAACTATGAATAGAAGATAATAGTTTCACCATAACAAGTATGGTTATGTCTCACTCTAGATATTAGGTTCTTGACAGACAATATTTAAGTCATTTAAATCTCATGATTTTTTTAATAATGTAAGAATTCTATGTGAAAAGATAGATAGATAGATGTATATTCATGCATATTTGTCAAATCATAAGCAATTTACAAAATGCCTATTAGGTACAATACTGTGTATTAAGAAGAGCTACAGAATAGATTTTTATATTTTATAAGCTGGAAAACATTCAATTTAAATTCCCATTGTATGTTATTATTCCATCTTAAATATTCTTAAAAGATGGCAGCCCAATGTCTGTTTAAATGCTTCAAGGATGGAGAAATTACTGTTTGGTGAAAGAATCCACTGTTAACTGCTATATTTGGAAGTTTGGTTATTTTCCCCTAGCAAGTTGACATTTGTTTATCTGCAACTTTGAACAATTCATCCTAGTCTTATCTTCTGGAACCATAGTCATTACTGTCTAAGAACAATCTTAGTACTGAATATGAATATGATATAATTTTCAGAATCTTCACCACTCTGCTTGCCTTTCTCTAGCATTGATCTGTATTGTTGTTCTGATTATACAGGTTCCAAAACTGAAAACAATATTTCAGATAAGGAATAAAAACATTTTTCCCACAAAGCAAATAATCATCCTGAAATTTGCCTTTTGTGGAAATTGGAGTTTTCATAATATGAATATGTTTATACTAAGGCACATCATATATTGATAACACATTAACTGCTTGTCATCTAACATAAATTGGACTACCATGGAAAGCTACATCTTTATTAAAAGTTACCTGTTCTAGATAGAATCTTTGACTTTGAAATTAATGGAAAAGTGAGAGTTCAGAAATTTGATATCAATTAGCTATCTTGAATATATTCTTCCCACTGAATGCATGTAACAAGACTATAACTTAAGTTCAGATCATTTGTGTTCCTGCCTCTAATTCATTCTTAGAGATTACATCTCATTCAATTTCCCTCTGTATAAATTAACACTGAGCAATAAAAATATGCTGGTAATAACTAGTTCTATATTGATGTTTTAGTAAGGTAATTTAAAAAAATAATGTATCCTAAATTTAGTGCTGATCACAATATTCAATAGTCTTATTTATATATCTCAGTAACCAACAATCTTGCTTTGATGATTTTTATATTTCTGTGATGATTTCTATAATTTCCGTAAGATGTGTCCTTGTTCTTTGTTTTTTTGTCCTAAGTATCCTCTTAACTCAGAAGTCTAGTAAACTTCATTTATTACAAGCATAATGATAATTTTCATTGATAAATATAGATTATGATAGCAATTTTGGCTGAAACACTGTGTGACCCATGGTTCTATTTTTAAAATGAATATAATAGTAATTGACCCAATCCATATCATCAGGATATGTTAGGGAAAATGAACTTCTATGTGAATGTATCACTTGCCCTTTTTTGTACTGCTCTTCAGCTCTTAGCAATTACATTGTATTTATTCCATATATATTTTGTAATTATTTATTTGTAGAGATTTTATATCCTTGAATGGAATATGGATCCCTGAAGGCCTGAGGTCAGAGACTGTTTTGTAGAATCAGTGATCAGCATAGATGCCTAAATACACAGAAATTACTTAAATGCTCTTTGTTTGGTTAGTTGATTAATTGATTGTCCTTATCTTACTTCTTTGTGGTTGATTTGGTGAGATGGTCAACTATTTCCTAGAGTCAAAACATACATGGGATTATCAATTGCTCTTCCCAGCTACTTAATCTACTCTATTTGGTGACTGTCACAAATCACTCTAGATTATACTGGTTAATCTCTAATATCCTTTCCAAAAAGTCTTAAAATGTTCAATTGGACAATGAAACATGATTTTCTGCTGTTATATACATCTCTCTTACTCATGTAATACCTTCCTTTATCCCCTCTGAATTTGCATATGGAAATTCCACAAAGTATTCACTGATTTTTATTTGTCTGGTTCTGATTTAGGCTACACAACCTATGTTACTCTTGCTGCATAAAAATTTTTAAATTTGATGAAATAATACATTCCATAAGAAACATAATTTCTTTTCCAGCTACATAAAGTAACACTTCTGCTTTTAAAGAGAGTGCAAGCATTTTAATCAAGTAAACAAACATTTTTTAAATGCCTACTATGGGTCAGGCACTATGACCAACATGGGCCATACAAAGAAAGGCAAAAGCAATCATTAATCTCAAAGGATTCACAATCAATTGGTGAAGAAGACATAAAAATAACTATATACAAATAAAATATAAAAAAATAAGTTGGAGGAAATCACATAGGAAAGAAATTAAGATTAAGGGCAAATGATAATGGAGTTTTGTAGAAGGCAGGGTTTTAAATGAGATAGAAAGAAACCAGGTAGGCTGGCAGACTAAAGGGGGTAGGGTGGGTAGGATAATTTAAGATTCCAAGGGACTCTATGAGAAAATGCATGGAGTTAGGGGATGGAGTGTCTTGTCTGAGGAATAGTAGAGTCCATTGTCAGGGAATCAAAGAGTACATAAAAGACTGGAAAGGAGGTAAGGGATGTAAAACTTAATAGGATTTTATATTTGATTTTGGAGTTGAGTTTATCTTTTCACCAGGAAGTCAATCAATAAGTGTTTATAATTAAGCACTTACTAGGTGTCAGAGATTGTGATAAACCCTGGGGATATAAAGAAAAATAAATAATCTCTGACCTGGAAGAGGTCAAAATCTAATGGGAGAGACAATAAGGAAACAAATATGCTCCAGTAAGTTACATAAAGGGAAAATAGGAAATAATTAACAGCAGGAAGTCACTAGAATTAAGAGGAGTCAGGCATGACATTATGGAAATCAAGAGTCAAGAGGAAGAAATGAGTAGAGAGAATATTCCAGGCATGGGGAAATGAACATTCAGGAAAATGTCCAGAAGTAAGAGACTATCTATTTATGGGATATATAAAGGGGGCATGTCACTAAACTGATGATTGTGATAAGGAATAAGATGTAAAAAGTATAGAAAGGTAGAATGAGGGAAACTAGTTTATGAGGGACTTTGAAAGTCAGACTATTGTATATTCAATTTAAGTATTATGATGTCACTGAAGTTTATTGGGTCTGAAGATGACATAGCTGGACCTGTGTTTTAGAAAAATCACTTTGGAAGCTGAATGGAGAATGGATTGGAGTGGGGAAAGACTTATGGCAGTAAATCCTGCAGCAGGTTATTGTAATAATACAAATGTGAGGTGATGAGGGACTTTAGCAGAATAGTGACAATATTAGAGGAAAGAAGAGGATTTATTGGAAAGATGCTGAAAAATT
Source organism: Macrotis lagotis (assembly GCF_037893015.1). Lineage (NCBI taxonomy): Eukaryota > Metazoa > Chordata > Mammalia > Peramelemorphia > Peramelidae > Macrotis > Macrotis lagotis. The sequence goes on along the minus strand of NC_133658.1, from coordinate 597,153,950 downwards.
GACAGGCCTAGACAATAGATAGGACATAGAGGGGAATGAGAGACAATGATGGCTCAAGGGTGACATCTAAGTTGTGAATCACAAGCTTAGGGAGGATAGTGGTGTTTAGATAGAAATAGCATCATGAAATCTTCATCAGAAAGTCTACCAAGGAGAAGAGGGCAATCAATGGTGTCAAAGGATACAGAATATTCAAGAAAGAAGAATATTCAGAGAACAACCAGAGGATTTGTAAAATAAATTTTTTGTAACTTTGGAGAAAACAATCTCTACAATATCTATATAATGATGTGGTTGGAAGCCAGACTGTGCAGACATATATATATATATATATATATATATATATATATATATACATATATATATACATATACATATACATATATATATATGTATATATATATATGATAGGAAATGAGGTGAGGTACCTATTGTAGATGATATTTTCAAGAAGTTTAGTGACAAAAGGAAGAAGATTATATATAGGATTATATTTAGTAGAATTGGAAGGATCAAGTGAAGGTCATCATGAGTGATATAAGTACAGATTTTGAATAAGTCTCATTCTGATAGACACCCAGTTGAGGAAAGAAAAGGCTTAGTTCTATAGCTTTACTTCTATCCTGATCTTAATAGGAAATAATGTAGAAGTCTTTCTGATATCTGTGCCAAGTTTTCCCTCAGATCCTCAAAACAGTCCAGTTATCCTCAAGTATTTTTATCATATGGATATGTATCTTCTAAAATTGGCTTTATCTGCATTACACATATAAATTTTCTTTTTCTTCCCCTTTCAGTAATCCAATCATCCATGTGACAAAGTAACAGTATCATACACTTGACCCAGCTAGAGTAGGAGGAAATAGAAATTTCCACCAACGGCACTATGCACATATTTGCCACAGTCTGAAAATGTGATGCACTAACTTCTCTTTGATTAGGAGCTGACATGTTGACCAACGGTGGGAGCCTGTAAAATTCTCATGCTGTGAACAGCAAGGCCCCTCATTGCTTTCTCTGTAATTAGAAGAGGGAAGAGCAGAGGTCAGCAGAGCACAAAATCCTACCATAGTAAGGTGGCCAATCTTCACTTAAAAATGTCACCAACTGGAGAACAAGAAAGATTTCCCAGGGCTATCTGAAAATGAACTGAAGCTGGGTTTTTTTTTTTTTTTGGTTTTTTTTTTTACTGAATATTATGTCTTTCAGAGATTCCCACTGTGCTGACCTAGTTGTTAGGAACCTTTTAGTGAATCTATGGTTGATTCAATAGAGTCATTCAGTTTAATGCCTATGTTTTAAACCCTAAAATAAAGAATAAAAGCATAACCACTTTTGTCACCTATATGGATTTGTGCAAGACCAAGTACATTCAATAAATATTTGCTTGGAAAATATCTGGATAAGTGGAATAATGGTCGGCAAAATATGTATAGAACTTTATACTTTTTCATTTACTTCACAAGAAAGGGAAGTAGTGGAGAGAGCCCTGGATATCAGGTCAGACCACCTGTGTTCAAATTCCACCACTGAAGTATATTATTTATCTGATCCTGGACAAGTGACTTGATCTCCCTGTGCCTTAGTTTTTTTTATTTGTAAAATGAAAGATTTGTATTTGATGGCCTCCACAATTTCTTCCTGTTCTAGAATTGTGGTCTGGTAGACGAAAGAAATCTAGATCTTTTAAAGATGGAAGTTTATCTAGTTGAATCCCTTCATTTCACATTTATGAAAATAGTGCCTCAGGTAAAGGAAATTATTTAGCTAAAGTCACAGAACTAGAAAGCAAATTAGCTGAGATATGAACATATTTTTCCTTATTGGAAATCTAGTGTTCTTTTTAATATACCAAAGATAATTATTCTCATTCTGCAAATAAGGAAATGAAAACCTAGAGAAGCTAAGTCCTATGCTCAAAAAACCACAAAGTTAAGAAAAAGAATGAATATCTTGAGCTTCAAACCATTATCCAATAATAATTTCTATTGCAATTTTGGGGATATTTCTGTTGAGGTATGACAGCTTGGTAAAGTGGGATATGCTCTTGAACTTCAGTCAAGAAGAGCTATGTTTGGGGTGGCTAGGTGGTACAGTGGATAGAGCACTGTCCATGGAATCAGGATTACCTGTGTCCAAATTCGGCCTCAGACACTTAACAATTACCTAGCTGTGTAATCTTGGGCAAGTCACTTAACCCCATTGCTCTGCAAAAACCTAAATAAAAGAGCTATGTTTTAAATCCTTACTCACATACTTATCAATTAGGTAATCTTTAATAATTCAATAACTTCTCTATGCTTCAGGAATTTCATTGATCAAGCAAGAATAATCAAACTCTAAATGGAAATGTTAAGCTGCCAAATAAATGTCAACCACTCTTATCACAAGATTATTGTTTTTAGCAGCAGAAAAAGAATCTCCACCAAACTACAAAAGATTCTTTATTCAAATATTTTAAGCATTATTATTATTTTATTGAAATATTATTATTACTATTATATGAAAGAAAACTAGGAGGATTTTATTTTTACTCAGACTCCTAAGTTATTCACCAACAGGTCAAGTATTTAGCAATATTCAAATCTCTTTTTTTCTCCCACCATGAGGTAGTTATTGAGACATCTGATTCAGATCATTTGCTAGGTTCAGGCAAACTGAACCAAAGTAGGAAGACCATCTAGCTCAGCAGACTTATAAAATATTCTTTTTTAAGATCATGATGTGTTTCTCTTTCCCCCTTACATGACCATTTCATTTGGTCCACCTATAGGGATATTTCGATGTTCAAAGATGTAAAGTAGTTCTTGCGTATGTATCTTTCCTTTTCCATATTCTTTGCAGCTTTTAAGGCTCTCATAAAGTGCCCATTTTTGTGGGGAGAACAAGTTTTTCCTTCTCTTTCTTAATCTATTTAGTTTTTGAATCTTGTGTTAAACTCATTGAAAGGCGAGATTACAAATATTTCTTTTTATTAATGCTTGCAATAAAATAAATGACAGAATTGTTGGGAGTTTATGTACAATACCATATAGATTGATGGAAAAACCTACTGCCTCTTTGCCAATGTACAAGATTTATTTCTGAGGTGAGTGGAGAAACTAACAAAGGAGTAGGAGTTAAAAGGAACCTTATAGATCATCTATTTCAGTTTCCTCATTTTTCCAAAGAGGAAAATAAGACTCAGAAATAAATTACTTGTCTTGGGTCACAAAAACAGTGTCACTATTCTCACACCTATCAGATTGGCTATGATGACAAAAAGGAAAAATTATCAATGTTGCAGAGGTTGTGGGAGGATTAGGACATTAATGCATTGCTGGTGGCATTATGAACCTGCTCCAAACATTATGGAGAGCAATCTGGAACTATACCCAAAGAGCAATAAAACTGTTCATACCCTTTAACCCAGCAATTCCAATTCTAGGCTTCTATCTAGAATAAATCCATAAAAATGGAAAAAGATTCACGTGACCCAAAATATTCATAGCATCTCCTTTTGAGGAGGCAAAGAATTGGAACTTGAGGGGATGCCTATCAATTGGGGAATGGTTGAAGAAGCTATGATATATGAATATTATGGAATACCATTATTCTAAAAGAAAGCATAAATGGTTGAATTCTAGACAAGCATGGGAGGAAATACAGGATCTGATGCAAAGTGAAGGGAGCAGAACCAAGAGAAGATTCTACACATTAACAACAACATTGTGAGATATGGATGCAACATCCATATTAGACAAGCTATGGATGATGCTATCCCTATCCAGAGGAAGAAAAACAAAATAAAACAAAACCCCTTCACAATCTGATGAACATTTAAAAAATATCTCATATATTTCTTTCCTTTAATCTTAATTCCTCATATCAAAAATGACTAATCTGTAAACATGTTTAACACTAATGTGTATGTACAATATTAGCCAGAGTTTTCACTGTTGAGAGGAAGGTGCTGGGAAAGGAGAGTGGAAGGAAATTGTTTAACTTAAAAATATACATATGCAAATGAATGGATATTGAAAAATTTTCACAACACATATTTGGAAAAATGAAATATCAATAAAAAATGTCACTGAGTTAAGGTGCTAGCCTCTTCCAAATTCAAATTCACTCCAAATAATTGTTTTTACAATTACATCAAACTACCATGATTAGATGAAAGGAGAGACAGTTGGTTATCTACATGAAAAAGGCTATAACGACAAAAAAGCCGCACCCAATCAGGCAAAATGATTGAAAGTAGAATCAGTCAGGGTTAAAATCAAGATGGTGGAGAGAAACTAGGGCTAAGAAGTTATCAAGCCTCTAAATTACTTTTATTATAAAGGGATCAATAGAGGGAAATGATTTTCCAGTTTTAGATGTCTCATGTGGGTAAGAGAGGAGCACAGACCAGCAAACACTGGGAACAGGCAAGTCAGCAGGAGGAGCTTAGCCTCATCATAGATTAGCCTCTGAAGTTATTTAATTTTAAATTCAGTTCTACCACTTAAGATCAGTGGATCATTGAGTAAGTCATTTAATTTCTCTGGGTCTCAATTTCTTCATCTTTTGCATAGGGAATATGATTAGGTGATCTCTAGTGTTTCTTTTATTTTTGAAACTATGAGGCTCTGATTTGCCCAAGTTCATTGGCATTGCACATTGTGTTAAGTTTTGTATTCTACCCTGCTGCCTCTCATAATATTTAATTCCCAAAACCTGTTTAAGTATAGTAGTGCAAGTATATTACCATTTTATGAGCTAAAGATAAAATCTTATTTTGGATTTTTTTTTGAATACTTGAATCCCAATAGATTCAATGTATACTCTCTTGGCAGGTAATAAAGCAATTATTCCCAAATTATTCCCTATGGAGTTATTGCAAGGCATCTACACATCCACACATGTACCAAACATCATCATTATGATCTTTATTTGGCTCCCCAAACAAAATATGTAGCATATGACTCAGAATAAATAATGTTTTCCACAAAGGAGTTTATATTTCACAAATATAAGAACATGCTGTTCTGATTAATAAAGGAAATTTATTTAAATGTACTACTCATTTTCTAGTATCTTTTTAGTCATCATATATTTTCTCAATCATAATTTACTAATAGAAGAAATGCCATCATGTAAGAAGTTCTGACATATGTTGATGCTAAAAAGAGGTATACAGTTTTGAAAAGCTTCAGAGATACAGTGATAAACCTTAAGAAAAAAACTTTCCTTCCCTTAAAAGTTAGGATTATGGACATCACTATTTTAGGCATTTGTCATTGAACATCCATCAATTGGATTTTCACCAGCAATATAATTGTTACATCTTTCTAAATCTTTTCAATTGAACTTAGTGCTACTTTTTGTGGGAGAGAATAAAGCAAAAACTGGTTAGAGCTTTCTCACTTTAAAAGAAGAGATGCTACTTCTTCCAAAGAAAATCTGATTTCTATTGATTTTATAATAGAGGGACTGTAGGCAGAGCCCATGCTACCCATAAAACCTTTATGTCACCATTAACGCTGGATCATCTCTGGAAGTGAACTATTTATTTAGTCTTATTTTATACACTAAATGGCAATATAAGCATTTCCAAAAATATTCCAAACCAGTACTTTATCTGTGTCTTGTCTATATCTCTCCAGAGTGTAGGTGTTTCCTGAGATTTTTGTACCTTACTTATATTATGCACTTCTATATCAGTCAACAATCATAATAATTCCTCTTCAGTCCCCAAAGCCACGTCTTGTCTTGCCATTTCCTTCATCTCCCAAATTTTCCTTTTTGTCTGTTGTTGTCTGGCAATATCTGTATATTTACCTTCTTCTGTCATGATTTTTCACCTTTCCTCAGAAGTATTCAGGAGCAATTTGAGGCATCAGATGGAACAGTTTAATGTGCTATACAAAAGAAATACAGTTGAAATAGTAGTTAGGTGATGCATTGATAGTGCTCTGGGAACGGAGTCAGTAATTTCTGAATTCAAATCTAGCCTTGGAAACTTACTATGTATGTGACCCTGTATTATTGTATGGATCAAATGAGATATTTGTTAAATTCTTAGCAAAGGTGCCTGATCCACAGTAAGTATTATTTAAATGTTGGGTATTGCTGTTGTTGTTGCTATTGTTATTGTTGCTGTTACTAGCAGTAGGAGTAGTAAGAACATCACCACTATTACTACCAATACTGGTACTAATACTGACACTAGAAGAACATCTCAGTGAGAATAAATAGAGGCTGCTTCTACATGTTCAATCAGTTTCCTTTACACTTCTCTCCAGCTCCAGACCTTGTCTCTTTAGGAAATAACACTATTATTCCCTGGTCCATATCCTCATTTTCCTCACTTTCCATCAGTTCAGACCATTCTTTACCTCAGATACTCAGAACCTTTAACACAACCCTAACAGATGTTATGAAAAACCTACCCAGGGTAGAATTTCAGTCTTTTATCTGAAATGATGATGAATCTCATGAAAATCCTACATATTTGCAAAAATGATTTGTAATAGCATTTCCTAGGTTTAAGTGGACGCCTGAACTATCAAAGGAATTGGGAAGTAATTGAGGACCAAGAAAAGAAAGTTTGTTTCTGGTGTTAGAGCTGCCTTTGAGGATACTGGCACAAGAAGTTTCCATTATAACTACTTACTACTCCAGCTACATGCTCCTTTCCTAACTTCCCTTGGTATGAGGGAAATTCCCATTTTTAAAATAGGAATAGGGGAGTGGATATTTCTGATAATCCAACCATTCCCTATAGCATTGTTTCCATATAGAAAATGAGTTCTGAGATCCAAACTGCCATTTTACAAGTAAAATCTTAGAACATACCCTTCTATGACTTAGAAATTATTTGGATCTTTGAATAGACAAGTTGTTAACTATTTTTCAAAAACTTTATTATTACTGTCATGATTTCAAAGACTGGTTTACCTTTGCCTTCTGGGACAGAAGGAGGATCCTCTCTGGAATCAAGTTTCTGAAGGGTATTCTAACCATACACAGAACAGATAAGGTGGAGTAAAAAGATTTAGTTTTGAAAATCTTGGGTTGTTAATGGAAAAGGGTATTGACATAACTGGAAATATTAATTCCGCTAGCACTATCTTCCTTGGGGGAAAAGGGAAATATTAAGGTTAAAAAGGAGAGCGATGAGAAAGAAATTGATTGACATATGGAAGAGATGGCATAGTGTCCCTTGAGAATTATTGATGTATGCCAACTTAGTCCTGAAGCTCTGAATATCTTTTCTGGAATACTTCCTTCGTTTCATTGTTAATTCTTGTGCTCATTCTTGTCCTTTGATACTTCCATAGATCCATTATGTTATTTTACTATCAGTGCAAATCAAAGGCCTTCATGCCTTCTCATGCCTACTGTCTTCTCATAAATCCTCTACTTTGAGTCTATCCATTGAATTGATAATTTCTCTCTTATTTTTAAATTTCATGGATTCCAATATAGACTTTAAAGCTTATGACCCTAGAAATACTCACTAAAAATACCAACCTAGCAAGTTGGTATTTCTAGTAACATAAGGCTAGGTACATATGCCTGTAATCAGATCTCTAAACCTTAGAAGTCTGAAAGGAAGATGAAAGTGAGAAGAAACTGAGGGCAACTGAGAGATCTTAAGAGATGCAGCAACCATTCTGGAAAAAAGAAAATATTAAATTTTGTTTTAAAAATGTTTATTGATTTTAAAGTAAGGTTATTTTTTCTCTCCTTCAATTCAAGTATGTTCTGAGCACTTTGATCACTACATGTTGAATTTCTAAACATTCTTTATCATCTAGTTAAAATACTATTTTATCCTGCAAACATTTCCTTCTTTGAACCTTATAGAATAATGGTTTGTAATTCTTAGTAATAACTGATATATATATATATATATTTATATATATATATATATGTGAGTGTGTGTGTGTGTGTGTGTTTAAGTTTTATAAGATTCTTTTCATACATCATCTCCTCTGATTTTCACAATTATTCTATTAGGAAAGTCCAAAAACTATTACTATTTCTATTTTATTGTTGAGGAATTTGGGACTCAGGGGTTTAAGGGATTTACTCATAATCACAAAAATAGTCAGTAGATTAATCAAACAATATGCATTTAAAAAGCACTTGTAATGAGCAAGCAATATGCTATGGGCAGGTGATAGGGAGGGGAAGAGAAATAGAAACACATAAAAGAAACATTACCTTTTTTCCCCAGAGCTTACAATCTATTGAAATAGACAACATGTATACAGATTATTATATGAAACATGCTCACAAAATAAATAGAAGGCTATTTGAGAGGAAGACTCTAATAACTGTGGAAAGGAATAGTCAGAAAAAGTTTTCTAATAATACAGTGTTTGACTTGACTTTTGAAATAAACTAAGAAAGTGATGAGAGGGTTAATTCTAGACATGGGAGTAGTCTGTGCAAAATTACAGAAATGGGAGATGGAGATTTGAGCGTGAAGAATGCAAACCTATGTCTACTAAATTAGAGTACAATGTGCTATTAGTATTTAATTATTCAATTAATCACTTAATTACTTTGCATATTCATTCATTTATTTATTTAGTTCAGACAGCCATCACCAGTGACAACTCATTTAGCCACAGTAACTCTGAAAGGCCATATCTACTTAACTATTGAGTTAATATCTGTTATAGATTCAGGGAGTACTCATAATAAACAATGTGTTTTGGTGTCATGTTTCTCTAATAAATTTGTAAATCCCCCGGTTTATTTAAACTTTATTAATCCTCTGGTTTCTATCCCAAGACTCAGCATAAATTGAAGATTTAAGGAATATTTCTTGAATTAAATTGAATTTCTTGGCTTCCTAGAACCTGTGAAAGAATGATTCTGTCGGAGACTCTCAAATTAAGAGTTCCACAAATCCTCCATGATGATTTCAAAATAAAGGGAAAACATGGAAGAGGTAAAATAATTTCTCTAGTATTATTGCTTATAAGTTAATTTTTTGCTGAAGCTCTGAACTTCTGTTTTGGAGCAAGATTTAAATTCTGTTTTGTATTTTTTATATTTTCTTGACCTTTGATATTTCAATGGATCCCTAATAGGCCCCTCACCAGCAGATAGGATCAGAATCCCTCTTTGTTTTCTCATTATAGGTAATGAGAATGCCATCCCTCCTCTTTGAGGATATACTTTCCTCTTATTCCATAGATATTTTCCCCCCCTGGGATAATACTTTAGTTGATCAGAGCCTCCTATGTGATTTCAGCTTTACTTAGCTCTGAAAGTTAATGAGTAAATACCTAAGAAAATACTCTATACACCCAAAATAAGATGCAGGTTTTGGAACTAATACCCAGGAATCTCTTAATAAGAGATGAAGCAACTATTAAACACTGTTAAAAATCATCACTAAAGGGTGGCTAGGTGGAACAGTGGATAAAGCACCAGCCCTGGAGTCAGGACTGCCTGAGTTCAAATCCTCCCTCAGACACTTAATAACTACCTAGCTGTGTGACCATGGGCAAATCACATAACTCCATTTGCCTTGCAAAAACCTAAAAAGAAATCATCACTAAGATATCTTCTTGCCCAGATTTCCTTTCTCCTTTTATGTCTGATTGTCTAATTTATCTTTTTTTTTCTTTTTTGCTGAGTGGCAAAGGGTTTAGAAGTATAGAAGCGAAATTTTCCAGGGCATTTATATTCTTTTTAAATTTTCTTCAGAGATGACATTCTTTTTGGGCTGTTTTAAATATAATCAGAACTTGCATTCTTAAATGGAACATCCCATTTTATATTCTTAAATGGAACATCCTAGCTGTTTCTGAGTTCTTGGTATAAAACTATCTTTAAAGGTGGAAAAAAATATCCTTTGGACCCCTCTAGTTTCCTGGTATTTTCTTTTTTTTTTAAAAAACTATTTTTTTCATCCATTTGCACATTCATATTATCAAGTTACAAAATTATCTTCCAGTCTCCCTTCCCACCTGCCTTCCCTCAGCTGTGAAGAGTCAGGTTAGCATTGTACATACATATTTTGATATACATGTTCAGATTAGTATTAGTTATTTTTGGTATGAGGAATTAGGATTAAGGTAAAGTGATACATAAGAGATGATTTTTACAAAGTGTTCATCAGATTCTGGAGGGTTGTTGATGTTGTTGTTGTTGTTGTTGTATGTGTCTTTTATTTTGTTTTGTTTTTCTTTCCCTGGATGAGGATAACATAGTCCATAGTCAGTCTAATACACTTGTCCTAGTTCTCTGAACTGCTGAGAAGCGCTGCTTCCATCAAGTTTATTCATCTCACAATGTTGTTGTTAATGTGTACATTGTTCTCTTCATTCTACTTCCTTCTCCTAGTATTTTCTAGGAATTTTTTCAAGGAAAATTATTTAGTAAAACTTTTAAATTCTGGCACTTTGGCCACTTGTGAGATGTTCTCTTTTCTATCCTACATATTCCAAGATTTATTACTTTGGTTTAATAATTTACAAGTTTAGGTTTTCTTACATTGCTTGGTCATACCAAGAATATGTGTTATAATTTTACAGTGTGCATCCTGTTGACAAATAAAATTTTTGAAAGTTTAGTTGAAGTCATTTATATGAAAATGCCTTAGGTTTTTCATTCCATTATTGTTTCCCACTTCTCTATCAAATGCACTCATATTACAGATCATCAATAATTCATGTGTCTATTGGACACAAATATAGATTTCTGAATTACATGGATGTAAAAAACCAGAAATGTTAGGGGGGGAAAAGGAATTACTCTAGGCTAACTGCTATTTTTCATTGGGCAGATAGATTGCAATTCATAGGCCACTGGCAATGAAAACATCTCATTCACACATTGATTCATAGATTAACTCACCTAAGCATGATATGGGTAGGTACTTGTTTTATATGATAATGGGGATAGATGCTCAATAATTTCAAACAATTTTATTATGAAAATCTTGTATTACAACATATTGATTCTGATACAGAATGGAGTATTTAAGCAATCTACAGTTTTGTTTTTAGAAATATTGGATGGACAGAAAGGTGTTGATGATGTTTGTCCTTCATTCTCAAAGAAGACCATGCCATCAGAGAAGGTGATGCCATGACAATCACATAAATTGGATTTGAGTAAGGGGGTGCTATGCTAAATCACAGTCTTACTTTCCCCTCCAAAGTCATCTGGGTCCCAGGATCACATATGGATTAAGACTACCTGAGATGGCCCTGGATGAAAGGTAATCAGGGTGTGGTGACTTGCCCAAGGTCACTTGTCCAAGTGTAAAATTGCAGAGGCTGGATTCAAACTCTCATCTTCCTGTCTCTAATGAATTTTGACTTTAGTTCACTTAAAATAGAAATAGTGTTTCCTCCTATTTTTCTTCCATAATTCCTAGTACAGGACTCAGAACATAATAAACACTTGATAAATGATAGTGACCTGACTGGTTGAAACAATTAAGCAATAAATTGATGGTGAATTTAAGTGGCATATAGCCAAGAACCATACAAATGGAAGACAGTATTGAATCAAAGTTCTGAAGGAATGCCAAGGAATAGCTAAGTTCTATCCCATAAATTTTGACAATTAATATCTTATTGACTCTATTTAATTATTGTCACCTGATGACCAGAAACTTTAAATTGTCCAACATCATTGAACTATTTGATGACAAAGATGGACTAGAGTCCAAATCTACTAGCTAATGGTACATTGAACCAGGAATCTTCTATGTCTCTTCCACCCCATAATCTAATAGATTATTCATCTTCATTTTAATGATGAAACCAAAATATATATTTGATTATAATTATAATAAAGAGTGCAAATACATTGGATAGTTTTGCCCCTCTCCCCTGTTTTTGATGACCCTGCAGAATTAATTTAATCTCTTTTGCTTCTAGTCCTTAATATCACAGACATCCTTGCATTTACAGTGAAATCATAATCTATGGTTTGTTGGTTATACCTCCCAATTCTCTACCTTCAGCATTAACTATTCTTTTCTGGACAGGGATAGTTCATAAAATGCCAATCCATATGAAATACATGTGGTAAAATCTGATTAATAGTCACTTATCATTGGACATAAAACCTGGTTCATTTATTCAGGTAATTTTCTTCTTAGAACATTTCTTTGAGAAGTCAGAGAATGGCTTCATTTCAACTGATATCTGCATGTTTTGAGACTTTGAACTTCCTTCACCAGCCAAATGCATGCAAGTACTCATTTTCATATTCAGGAGCAGTGTTTTGTATTAAATACTGGAATGACAAGACTATAACCAAATTTTTCATTCTACAAGGTGTAACAATCTCTACCTTTGAAAGCTCTGGGAACAGTGATGAAACAGAAGAGATGAAGTACACCGAAGGAGCAATGTATTTCATGTTGATGGTTGCTGGTGTTCATTTGTTCTTGTCATGACTAATTCTGTGACTCTATATGGAGGCTTCTTGGCAAAAATATTGGAGTGCTATGTCATTTCCTTCTGGAGCTCATTTTACAGATAAAGAAACTGAGACAAAAAAAGATTCAGGGACTAGTTCAGAGTCACACAGCTAATGAACATGAACTGTTGTTCACTTAAATCTAATTCATTAACAAGTCAAGACATCATCTTCATGATAAACTGATATTTCAGTCATAGAAGTTGTTGTCTGTTTGAGTTGGACAATACTTCTATTTTGCCTCCTTCCTTCAACACATGAGATGATTCCTTTGTTGACATGGAACATCATAGCTGTACATGTGGGTATTCTGTTAATAGGAATGTAATTTTTGGTTGCTTATATTTTGTAAGATAAGTTGAAGTTTAGGAGTTAGATTTTTTCAGTTTCTTATTTATTTTTTTCAAAAATCTTGAAAATTAATTGTTTTATATAGTTTTAATTTATTATTCCTTGAAATCTAGTTCTGAAAAAAAATCAAGATTTCCAAAAAGCCCATAATGATTCAAATGGTGTTACCTGACTAAACCTTTAAACCCAAATCACTCTTTCATTGAATGGCCAATATGTCCCAGGCTAAACCTCTTTGCCCATAATTTAAATTTTGATCACTCTGAGTGCCTTTCTGTTCTGGTCAGAAACTCTGAGGTCTTAACCTTCCAGACAGATGTTTTTGTGATCAACAAATAGGTTATCTTTTCTCTGAATTCTTACCTAACCATAATCATTGAATGGTCATGGACACAGGAAAACTGAGACTTTGGAATGACTTTATTTCAAAAAGGTCAAACCCCCAATGCCTCCTCAGCTATTACACTCATTTTGACTTTTACCTTGTCACTGGACTTGCATTATCCTGGTGGAAAGAGTGAGACTCGGGATTTAGCATAACTTTTCCTTACTTGCAGGTCAATACATCACTCTAGTGATGTCATTGGTCCTGTTTAAGAATTTAGAATGAAGGGGCAGCTAGGTGGCACAGTAGATAGAGCACTGGCCCTGGAGTCAGGAGTACTGAGTTCAAGTCTGACCTCAGACAGTTAATAATTACTTAGCTGTGTGGCCTTGGGCAAGCCACTTAACCTCATTGCCTTGCGAAAATTAAAAAAAAATAAGAATGAAGTATAATACAAATTAACTTTGTTTGGTAAAAATGTTGGGGTTTACACCTCCAAAATATTAAGGTTCTTTTTTAGATGTTTGAGAAAGATTCAAGTTGGCATTTTATTGGACAATGTGCTGGCAGAGTGGGCTTACAATTAGGAGATACTCTAAGAGAATATAAAATTTGCTTATTTTTATAGGGGGAGAAGAAGGAAGAAAAGAGAGAAAAAATGGTATCAGAGAAATAAATGTCTGCTTAAAATGGATCTGGATATCAGAAGTTGGTGCCACCAAGGGATAGTTAGAAGGGACAGAACTTCTAATTAAGATATAAAATATGCTGACAAGAAGGGCTTTTGAATATCAAAGAAGACCCCAGGAATTGATAATAAATTATTAAATCTTAAGGACCTAAAGTCCCTATCTCTGACTTTTGCCCAAGACCCTTTTTTCTTCTGGTTGTTTGTTTTCAGTATCTACTGCTTAAGGTTATCTTTATCCTTCAACATTAATTATAATTAGTGCAAACAAAATAAATAATTTAAAGCAAGATTTGAAGGAATGTAACCAGAGCACAATTGGTAGTTTTCCCAAAATAGTATTCATGTATTCTTGATCAACAATTAATCTAACTTTTTGTAATACATGTAGTATTGAGCAGAACTGATAAAGTATAATTTTTTAAAATATTTGACACTCCCAGGACTTGTCCAAAATCCCCTAATTTACTGGCAAATTTTTATGGAAAGTCCTCTAAACTTTTCTCTGAAGGTTTTTTGTACTTTGATCAGATGAGTTACAATTAAGCTTTAATTAAGGAACCTAATAGCTTTATGACTTGAAAAGACAGCTAGGTGTACAGGGGGTAGGGTGCTAGGCCTGGACTCTGGAAGACTCACCTTGTTAAGTTCACATCTGGCCTGAGACATTTATTATGTGACTCTAGGCAAGTCATTTTACCCTGTTTGGCTCCCATTCTTCATCTTTAAAATGAACTAGGATAGAAAATGAAAAACCTGGGGAATGGCTGAACAAGTTATTGTGCAATGGCTAAACAAGTTATAGTACATAAATACTAAGGAATATTATAGTTCTTTAAGAAACCATAAATGGTAAAACTCTAGGGAAACATGAAATGACCTACAGGATCTGATGCTGAGTGAAGAAAAGAGAACAATGTACACATCAAGAACATTATGAGATGGAAGCAGCTCCTCTCAATAGTCCAGAGAGTGAGGGCAACTATATTCGACTGGTTATGGACTATATTATCCCAAACCAGAGGAAGAAAAACAAAACAAAACAAAACACACAGAAAAAAGAAACCCTTCAAACTTGGATGAACACTTTATAAAAATTATCTCTTATGTACCCCCTCCCTCAATATTATTTCCTCATGCCAAAAATTACTCATTTGTAAATATGTTTACAAAAATATGTATGTAAAATGCTAACCTGACTGCTCCCTGCTGAGGGGAGGTGGGTAGAAATGGAGGGTAGAGGGAAATTATGTCACTTAGATATATGCAGGTACTAATGGATGAAAATAAGTAAATAAATTTTAAAATAAAAAATTCATTATAAGGATACAAAAAGAAAATGAAAAAGTCCTACAGTATCTTTGCCAAGAAAATTCCAAGTGGGGTCATTCAGACTTAGAAACAATTGAAATGATAGACCAAAACATCCTAGACAAAGCATTTAACCTTATTAAATTCAGTTTTTATCAGTTAAAATGGGTATAATGATGTATTTTTAAAAATAATTTATATCTTTTAGCTTTATGTCATTTTGCATTTCCTCATATATTTCTTCTCTGTGGAAATCTACTCATAATGAGGGGTGAAACAGTTCAACCAAATCAGCCAAATCAATTCTTCCAAATTAATTTTTACATCTTTTGTCTCCATAAAGAATTGTTTCACTAATTTGATTCAAATGGGAATAAATTTGTGGATCAACTTTATCAGTATTATACATTTATCATATTGACCCAGTCTAATTATAAGCATACTATATTCCTTGGAATAGTTAAATTGTATATTTCTTTAAGGAAAATTTTGTTAATGCATTCTTATATGTACTGATAATTCATTGTTGAATTGATTCCAATATACTTTATAAAAATTGTAGTTATTTTGAATGTCTTCCTTTTCTATTTTTATATCTTATATTTTTCTATTACTATATAGAAATGTTATTACTTCTTGTAGATTCCTTTTTTTATTTACACATTACTAAAATATTCTTGTTGAAGAGTAAACATGATACCCCCTCCCCCAAACAATATAAAACCTCATAATAAATAAAGTAAAAGAAAGAGAAAAATGTGCTTCAATCTGTATTCTGATACCATCAGCTCTGTCTTGAGTGGTTCACATTCTTTATCAGAAGTCCATCACAGAAGTTACTCCCATATTTTCCCACAGTTGCTGTTGCTGATTGCAATTGCCTCCATCCAAGCCGCCCACTATCATCTATTATACTTTCTCTCTCTTTTCACTCTGTCACTCTTCTAAAATGTGCTAGGGTAGCTGAGTGGGGGCACAGCTGACAGGGTACCAGCCCTGCAGTCAAAAGGACCCAAGCCTAAATACCAGCCCAGAGAGCCAGCAACCACCCAGCCCCATGGTCCCGGGAAAGGCCACCCAATTCTAGCATCTTGCAAAAAATAAAATCTGTTATATATGACTCTTTTCTCCAATGATGTACCCTCTCCTCTATCACCCACATCCCCCCCATCCCCCTGTCCCCCTCTCTCCTTTTTTCTCTAGATCTTGATACCCTATTGTGTGTCTATGCTGTTTCCCCTCTGAGACCTTTCTGATGAGAGTGAAGGTTCCCTCATTTCCCCTTGCCTTCCCTCCTTTTCATACCATTGCAAAAACTCAATGCAAAAATAAAATATCTTTTATATGAAATATCTTAGCCTATTCCACCTCTCCTTTCTCTTACTCCCAGTACATTTCCCTTTTAACCATTGACTCCATTTTTACAATATATTATATCTTCAAATTCAGGTCTCTCCTGTGCTTCATCTATAAAAGATCCTTCTACCTGCTCTATTAAATGAGCAGGTTCATATGAGCATTATCAGTATCATTTTTCCATGCAGGAATACATGCAGATCATCATCATTAAGTCCCTCATAATTTACCTTTCTCCTTTACTCTTTATGCTTCACCTGAGTCCTGTACTTGAAGGTCAAACTTCCTGTTCAACTCTGGTCATTTCAAAAGGAACAATTGAAATTCCCCTGGAATTTCTTTTCCCCTGGAAGAGGATGTTCAGTTTTGCTGGGTAGTTGATTCTCAGTTGCATTACAAGCTCTTTTGACTTGGATTTTTATATTCCAAGCCCTAAAAGCCCTTAATTTATGTGTGCTAAGTCCTGTGTGTTCCTGACATGCAGCTCCACGATATTTGAATTGTGTCCTTCTGGCTGCTTGTAAAATTTTCTCTTTGACTTGGGAGATCTGGAACTTGGCTATAATATTCCTTGGGGGTTTTTTTGGATGTATTTCCAGGGGAGATTGGTGGATTGTCTCAATTTCTATTTTACCCTCTGCTTCTAGGATATCAGGGAAATTTCCCTGTAGGAATTTTTTAAAAATGATGTCAAAAATGGTCAAAGGATATGCAAAGGCAATTTACAGATGAGACTAAAGCAACACATAGTCATATGAAAAATTGCTCTAAATCATTACTTATTTGAGAAATGCAAATTAAAGCTTCTCTGAGGTACCACCTCATACCTCTCAGACTGGCCAATATGACCAGAAGGATAATGATCATTGTTGGAATGGTTGTGACAAATCTGGGACACTATTACATTGTTGGTGGAGCTGTGAACTCATTCAACCTTTCTGGAGAGAAATTTTGAACTACACCCAAAGGACAATAAAAATAGACATACCCTTTGATCCAGCAATGCCACTACTGGGCCTATACCCTGAAGAGATGATGACAAAGGGGAAAAACATCACTTGTACAAAAATATTCATAGCAACCCTGTTTGTGGTGGCAAAGAATTGGACATTAAATAAATGTCCTTCAAGTGGGGAATGGCTTAGCAAACTGTGGTATATGTATGTTATGGAACACTATTGTTCTATTAGAAACCAGAAGGGGATGGAAATTCAGGGAAGCCTAGAGGGATTTGTATGAACTGATCCTGAGTAAGATGAGCAGAACCAGAAAAACACTGTCCACCCTAACAGCAATGATCAATCTTGATGGACTTGCTCATTCCATCAGTGCGACAATCAGGAACAATTTCTGGCTTTCTGCAATGGAGAATACCATCTGTATCCAGAGAAACAACTGTGGAGTTTGAACAAAGATCAAGGACTGTTGCCTTAAATTTAGAAAAAAAATTGATAACTTATTGTCTGATCTTGATAACTTTTATACTTTATGTTTCTTCCTTAAGGATATGATTTCTCTCTCAGCACACTCAATTTGGATCAATGTATACCAATGGAAACAATGTAAAGACTGACAAATTGCCTTCTTGGGGGGTGGGGGAGGGAAGTAAAATTAGGGGAAAAATTGTAAAACACAAAATAAATAAAATCTTTAATCTTTAAATCTTTAATCTTTAAAAAAATAAAAAAATGAGATCAAGGCTCTTTTTCTGATCATGACTTTCAGGTATCCCAATAATTTTTAAATTATCTTTCCTGAATCTGTTTTTGAGATGTTGTTTTTTCAATGAGATATTTCACATTTTCTTCTAATTTTTAATTCTTTTGGTGTTGAACTATTGATTTCTCACAGTCATCACTTTCCTTTAGCTCCATTCTATATCTGAAGGATTTGTTCTCCTCAGAGAGCTTTCTTATCTCCTTTTCCATCTTACCATTTCTGCTTTTTAAAGCATTCCATTCTGCTCCTCAATAATTTTTGAACTGTTTTATCCATTTATTCCATTTTATTCATGGTTTTTAACATGTTATTTTCTTCAGTATCTTTTTGCATCTCTTCAACTAAGCTGCTGACTTTGTTTTCATGTTTTTCTTGCATCTTTCTCATTTCTTTTCCCAATTTTTCTTCTAATACCTCTTACATGATTTTCAAAATCTTATTTGAGTTCTGTATTAGACTGAGCCTAACTTCTATATTTCTTAGAATCTTTATATGCAGTGGTTTGAACTTTCTCATCTTCAGAGTGAGTATTTTGTTCCTCCAAGGGATCATAGACAATGTAATTGTCAGTGGTCTGGTTCCTTTTTATTTTTGCACCTCCACAAGGACCTCAGTGTGTGAGGCTCTGGCTGCTCTCCTGGTCTGTGAAAGACCACAAGTGTACCCCTCTGTCACAGGACTGGGGGGGGTCCTGGCTCTATGTGGGGGGCTTATACTGAGATCAGGATCTGAATGAGGTCAGAAACCCAGAGTCCTGTTCCAGGGACAGAGGACAGATCTTGGAAGTCTCTCTCCATTCCCTTACCTTCAATGGGCTGAGCACTCAGGGCACAGCTGCCTGGAGGTTCCTGCTGGGCAACTCTGTTGGCCTGTTTCTATTTTCTGGATCTGGGCTGCCCAAGCTGGTCATGCTAAGTGAACCCTGAGAGCCTGGGCTTCACAGAGTGTCATGACTGCACTGAGGGTCCATGCTTCACGCGTGCTTTGGCAGATGTTTCCCTGCTGATCTTCCAAGTTTTCCTCCCTGAGGTGCAGGTCAAGAAACTGCTTCTGCTTCAGGGAACCAGCACTCCCAGGAGCCCTGGGTCTGCTCCTGGGAGACTGAAGTTCCTTTGCTCTGGTGGGCTGCCCCTCTAACCCCATGGAACAGAGTTTTCCCACTATTTTCCAGGTTACCTTGGGCTGGAGCATTGCCTCACTGTATTTTCTGTGGGTTGTGTGTCTTGAAAATATAGTTAGAGTCATAATTTTAAGGTTTTTGGAATATTTTGGAGAGAGCACCTAAGAGTGACTCTTCTCCTGCTGCCATCTTGGCTCTGCCCCCCCCCCCAATAGATTTCTTTTCAAAAATTTGCTATCTTAGTGAAGTCACTGATTTTTTTTAAATTCGGTTTTCCTGATGTCATATAAATCTAGGGATAGTTATCCCTATCGATACTCATCTGAGACACTAGCAGATGGAAAGAATACAAACAAAAGAAAAAAGACAGTAGCAAAATGCATTCGTAGCTACATGAAGATCCAGGTTGAGAAAGTAAAGTGCTAGCTTAAAAGAGCTGGTCACTGCTAGTTTCACCCTTTCTACTTCACTCTCTACCCAGAGATTTAAAGCAATTTTATTCCTCATCATGGAAAAGCTGCCAGATAACATAGTTTTTTTTCTATTTAAGCAAGCCCTTATCCATGTCCTTATTCAAGCACATTCATTTATGGATTAATAATCATTAAAAAGATTTTTCTTCCCAATGAAATAAGGCTTCAGGAAACTGTCACTAAAAAGTCAGGAAAAAATATCCTTTTATTATGAATTTCTCAAAGCAACCTCACTAAACCACCCTATGGGTTAATAAAAAGACTAGATAGAATTTGTATGTTATAAGAACTGGATAATCACTAAGCAGAAATTCTGTTACACTGATTTCCTAAATAAGTTGTAATGACCACATTGAAATCATTTTGGTTTCTGTTTGACTATCTTTATGTCTTTAGTTTCTGTTGTCTGATTGCTATTGCTAACATTTCTAGAACTTTGGTAAATAAGAGTGCTAGGAATGGAACATTCTTGCTTTTGATTTTATAGAGTCTTTGTTTTAACAAATAAAGATACTTCTATGTTTATGTGTTTCAATCACATGAATATATACATATGTGCAGAAAATATATTCATATATTAGAATAATAATTATTATCCTTTGCCAAAGATCTTTTCTGAATCTATTGATATTATCAATGATATTTTGGATAGTTTTGTGTAAATATGATTAATGCTGTTATATATACTTTTATATTTTTGCTGTTTTAACTGCTATTAATTTATTTAGACTGAAGCTATTAGTCAAAGGGATTATTTTATTTGACAATTCTAATTTTCTGATTGGATAGAAGTTACATCTATAATGATATTATCTTTCTTTAGCTCATAAAAATAGTGTTATTATGAAGATATACAGACTTCTTGTATTTCCTATCAATTGCCAGTTGTCCAGTGATTTTCTTTCAGAGAAGCTGAAGGAGGAATTTTGATTTGGAGGGAGGTGAATGAGTATAGCATGTTTCCCTGGCAGTGGGGTAGGTGCAGTCAATTAGTAAGAGAAACATGTATTTCACATCTAGTTTCTAGTGTTGACTACAACTGTATGAACAAATCAAGGGGTTACGATGATTAGGCAGGCAATGTTTAACTATATTACACCCATGAGACTCAACAAAACAAAGTATATGACATTGTAAGGTCAGAGGTATTACTTCAACAATCACATGGATCAGAGTTACAGGAGGCAGATATGCAAACTTCATTCAAGCTTTATTCTGCAGAGTAAAAGGGATTTAAAATAACATGAAGAAGGGATGCCATGCTTTGATAATGATGTTTTTGATAATTCTATTTTTTACCATGCCTTAGTAAGGATCACTTTGAAGCAATTTCATTTTATGGCAGATAGTGTGCTGTGGCAAATTCTGTAATTCTACTAAGCACAGATAGTGTCAATGAGTGAAGTAAGTCAGTGTTTGCCTACTTATCATCCTTTTTAAAAAATTGATACTTTTTGCAGTTACAGCATATGCATTTCCAAATATATCTCCTCTTTCCTCCTTTCTCAACACAACAATTAAATCAACCATGTAGCTCCAGCAACAATCAGGCATGCATCTGAATATTTAATGAGAGCCAGGTTAAAGAGATATGACACACACAAATGTTGTGCTGACCATCTCTTAACTCTATTGTTGAATATCCAGACTCTTAAAACAAAACTTATCTCAGACATGAAAAGTCAAAAAGAACCCAGTTGCATATCTTCCCTGTTTAAATTTATAATATTTAAGGGGCTGCTAGATGGTGTAGTGGATAGAGCATCAGCCTTGGAATCAGGAGTACCTGGGTTCAAATCCGACCTCAGACACTTAATAATTACCTAGCCGTGGGGCCTTGGGCAAGCCACTTAACCCCATTTCCTTGAAAAATCTGAAAAAAATTTATAATATTTATCTTTTGAAGTCTGTGGACTTCCTTATCAGAAAGTTTCCCATACACTTCTAGCTTTGCAGATGCTTAGGTCAGGGTTCATTCGTGAACCAACCAATCCATATAATGAGCAAGTATACATGTTTATCTCTGGTAACCTTTATTTCCAGCTACACATGTGTCATAACCCTATGTAAGCTGGCCCTCAACAACCATGCATGACAGCATATGTAAGATTTCACAATTGTGAAAGATTCCTTAACATTTTCAATGAAAGGAGGAAGGTGCATTGTTCCATCTTTTCTCTTTGGTCAAAGTTTTTCATTATCATTGTACAATATTCACTTTTTATCATTGTTTATTCCAGTACTTTAATAATTGTTTAGTTTTCTTATTTTTACTTACTTCACTTTGCATCAGTTCTCACATGTAAGATTCTTAGAATTTTTCATGTTCATTGCCTCTTATTATGTAATAATATTTCTGTATTTACATATCAGTTTAGCTATTTTTCAATCAACAGCTATAAACTTTTTTCAATTTGTTGTTTAACACAAAATTATTACTATCAATAATTTAATGTATATGAGTTCTGTTTAATTGTTATTTATTTGTTATTTTTATATATTTTTATTTATTTACCCATTTCTAAAACAGTCCTGTTGTAAGAGTAAAGCAAGTTCCTCCTTCCCCTATAAAAATAAAAAAAAAAACCTCACAAAAATAAAGTGAAAGAGAAAAAAATATTGTACTTCAGTCTGTGTTCAGATACTCTCAGCTGTGTCTCTAAGGTGGATCACATTCTTTATCATAAGTCCATTAGAGAAGTTACTTCCATATTTTTCCCCTCAGTTGATATTTCTAATTGTATTTCCTTCCTTTCATTCCTCCTCACTTCCATTTATTCTATTTTCTCTCTCCTTTCACTTTGTCTTTCCTCAAAAGTGTGTTATGGGGAAGCTCAGTGGCACAGGGGAGAGAGCACAGGCCCTGGGACCAGTAGGACCCAAGCCCAGTCCTATCCAGCACTCCCAACAACTATCCAGCCATCCGATTCCTGGTAGACCACCAATTCCACCACCTTACAAAACATGTGTATTGTATCTGTTTTATGATCTATCCTCTCCTCTATAATCTGCATTCCCTCTCCCCTCTCCTTGTTCCGTTTCTCCCATCTTCTTTCTCTCTTTTTTCCCCCTCTAGGGTAAGATAGATTTTTATCCTCTATTAATTGTATATTTTGTTTCCTCTCAGAACCATTTATGATGAGAATGAAGGCTTACGCATTCCCCCCACTTCCCTCCCTTCCATCTATTGCAAAAGTTTTTTTCTTGACTCTTTTACAAGAAATATCTTAGCCCATTCTACCTCTCCTTTCCCTATCTCTCAGAACATTCCTTTTTCACCAATTGACTCAGTTAGACAAAGAATAGGAGAGAACACAATATGAAGGTATAATTACACCTTCATATTGTGTTCTCTCCTATTCTTTGTCTAAAAGTCATCGACCAAGCTATTGACTGGGTTTTCATGATTTTCCTGCTTCATTCTCATTTTTCTTCCCAATTTTAACTCTGCCTCCCTTACTTGATTTTCAAAATCTTTTTTGAGCTCTTCCATGGCCTGAGTCCAATTCCTTTTTTCTTGGTGGCTTTGTATACAGAAGCTTGGACTTTGTCATCTTCTGAGTGTGTGTTTTGCTCCTCCATGGGACCAAAGTAATTATCTATGGTCAGGTTCTTTTTTGTCTGTTTCCCTATTTCCCCAGTCTATGCTCTAGTGCTTCCTGAGCTTTTGAGTACTATTTGGAACATACCTACAAAGACCCCAATTCCTTCAATGTCTTATGAGAGACTGACTGCTCTCCTGGTCTGTGCTCTGCTCTGTGGATGACCACAAACATTCCTCTCTGCTCTGGAGCTGTGAGGAGGATCCCTATTCTCTTGTGGCAATAGGGGGACCCTGACTGGGACCAGAGTCTGCATGTGATCAAAGCATAAGAGTCCTATCCCAGAGACAGTAGAGAGACCTCAACGGTCTCCTCCACCCCCCTTACTCTCTGTGCCTGCAGTGTTCTGGAAGCAGCTGCTGGGTAGCTCTCCAGGCCTGCTTCATTTTCCTGGGGCTAGAGCTGTTCTAAGGACCACACTATCCCTGGCTGCATGCTCATTCTGGCAGAGATTTCCATGCTGATCTTCCAGGTTGTTCTTGGTGATCCCTGGACTTGGAGGCCTGCTGCCCTGAGCCAGTACCCTAGGGACCAAGCACCCTATGGGCTGTTCCTTGAAGGTTGGAGCTTGTTTGCTTTGGCTTGGATACTGGCTATGCTGCCACCCCTTCCAACCCAGGTTGAAGGGAGCCTTCCCATGGGAATCTTCCAAGTTACCTTAGGCTAGAGAATTGTTTCCCTGAGTCTTTTGGTGGGTTTTAACCCTCTAAAATTTAATTGTCATAATTTTAAGGTTTTTGGAATATTTTGGAAGAGAGCTTCTTGTAAATCCTGCCCTCTTACTGCCATCTTGGCTCCACCTATGTGAGCTCTTTCTTCCAGTTTTTTGCTCCCTCTCGGTAAATACCCAGAAGTAGGACATCTTTGCCTGTGTCAAATTAAGGGATGATATTATATTACCTGCCCTGCTCAATTCAACTTACCCGACTTCTATTCACAGAGGTGCCACTTATAATACCCAATAAACCTTCCTAGGTAGAATATAAACCTCTGCTTTCTAGGTGCCATTATCCTTTGCATTCAAAAGCTAGCCTATGTTTATACCAGGAAAATAATTTCTAAATTGCAGTTATCTTGGTGAAAATAAAATTCCTGTTCTAAGTTTTATGAAACATTTCAAAAATTTTAAAAAATGATCAAAGACCTATGTTTCCTAAATTAAATCATTTATTTGGGACCAGAATAGTAGCCAACATTTACAATCTGACTATCTAACTTCATTTGAAGTGTTTAGAATATCTTTTGTTGCTAAATCATGCTTTATATGACTACTCTAAGATCACTCAATCAAGTATTATTACATTATCATGCACAGGAGGTGATGAGCATATAGTACATTTTTTTTTTTGCCAGGCAAATGGGGTTAAGTGGCTTCACCGATGCCACACAGCTAGGTAATTATTAAGTGTCTGAGGCCAGATTTGAACTCATGTACTCCTGACTTGAGGGCCTGCTCTATCCACTGCACCACCTAGCCACCCCATATAGTACATTTTTGTCGTTTAAATGAATGATTGAATGGATGAATATATAGATTTGTAGAAGAAATTTTACCTGAATTTAATGAACTTGAGTACATCCCTTTTAAAGAAACAAAACAATTCATGAAGAAACCAAAGAAAATATGAGAGGATAGAAATAGAATAACAAATTCAGAAATACATTGGTAGAAGATATCCCAATGACTAGATGCAAAATGGTGTAGTGATAAGAAGCAACATAGTCATAAGTTCCTCTTTAAAATTTCCCAAACTTGGATATTGGAGTTTATGAAACATGAGATTTCTATGATCATTTACTTTTCTGTGAAGTTTTGGATATGTTCAGGGAAGATTAGTACCTCTGGTTTGAGGGATACAGACCCCTTTCCAAGCCTGCTTTTTACTTTTATTGCACAAATGATTCACCTAAGTACCTCTTGTGGATCCAAGAAGACCTAGCATGCACAATGGACACACCCTGGCCAACTGTTTCAGCAGATGGGCTAAACCAGATTGAGGATAACTGAGGGGGTCTTAAACCCATCAGTGAGTTAGGGGAGGTGTCTGCCCCAAATACATGATTACTTTCTCTAGTAAAATGGACAGATGAAAGCAATTTGTTCCAGTTGTCAGGAAGGCAACCAAAAGCAGGTGCTATGCAGTGCTTAGAGCTTGGTTGGATAACAAAGTCATCAAGTTCATAAACTTGAATCATCTTGAACCATCACCTGGTATCTTCACTCTGCTTTGCCAGTGGACTATGATGACTCTGGAGAAGAGAATGAGATTGATGATTTCATGCAAATCTCTCTCACTTAAGTACAAATTACACACAAAACTAAAGATATCGCCCATATGATTTTTATCATTTCTATCTCAAAGTTCTGTGACAACAGATCAGGTAAGTGAATGAAAATTGTCCTTCTCCAAAAAGTAAAGAGCTTCTGAATCCAAGGGATAATGGCCCCTACAAAGCAGAGGTTTATATTCTAAATTGAGAGCCTATTGGGTGTTATAAATGGCACCTCTATGAATATAAGTTAGTTAGGTTGTATTGAAGAGAGAAGGTAATAGTATTCATTGATGACCTTCACCTATGACAATAACAGAGGAGTCATTCTCAATCATTGCTGACAAGGTTCTTTTATCAATTTAAATATTTTTATTTATTTGTTTTCCCAACAGCCTGCAATGATAGTTTTCAATAATCTTTCTTTTTGGAAAGGTTTGAAGTTTTACAATTTTCTCCCTCCTTCCCTTCCCTCTCCCCTTCCTCTGACAAAAAACAATCTAATATAGACTCTATATGTATAATTATATTAAGCAGAGTTCCTTGTTAATAATTGAAAGAATAATAAAATCCAAACAATAAAAAACTTAGAGAGATAAATGTGAATAATGCATAAGACAATTTGTAAAAATTGAAGATAGTAAGCTATGGCCTACATTTAAACTCCATAGTTCTACCTCTGGATAGGATGGCATTTTCCATCACAAGACTTTCAGAATTGTCTTTGTATATTGTACTGCTGATGTGAACAAGTCCATGATAGTTGATCACCACCCAAAGTTAGTGAATTTAATGTTCTTCTCATTCTGTTCATTTCATTCAGCATCAGTTCATATAAGTATTTCCATGATTTTCTAAAGTCCTGTTGCTCATAATTTCTTCCTTCACATTCATATGCTATAATTTGTTCAGCCATTTCCCAATTGATGGGAATCCCTTCAGTTTCCAATACTTTGCCAAAAAATGCCATGACTTTTTATGTACATGTGGGTTTTCCTACCCATTTTTGTGAATTCCATCTTTGGAATACAAACCTAGTAGCAGTATTGCTTGATCAAAGGGTATGCACACTATTATTCCTTTTGAGAATAATTCCAAATTGCTTTCCAGGAAGATTGGATCAGTTCACAACTCCACCAACAATATATTAGTGTCCCAATTTTCCCACATCCCCTCCAACATTGATCCTTTTTAGTCATATTGACTTATCTGATGTGTATCAAATGATACCTTAGAGTTTTTAAATTAGCATTTACCTTATAAACAAAAAGTTAGACTACTTTTTCATATAACTATAGATAGCTTTAATTTCTCATCTGAGAATTGCATTTCCATGTCCTTTTATAAATTATGGAATAACTTGTTTTCTTATAAATTTGACTCAGTTCTCCATATTCTTTTCAGAAATGTATCCTTTGTCAGAAATACTAGTTGTAAAAATTGTTTACCAATTTACTAGATGCCTTTTAATCATAGTTACATTGTTGTTGTTTGTGCAAAATCTTTTCAATTTAATGTAATCAAAATTATCCACTTTGTCTTTTAAAATTTATTGTGTCTCTTCTTTGGTCATAAACTGCTCCCCATTACATTTTAATTAATTAATTTATTCATCTTCATCCATTTGTACATACATATTTCCAAGTTACAAAATTTCCCTCCACCCTTCCTTCAAACCCCTCCCCTCAGCAACATATTTATAATAATAATGTTGCTGATATGTACATTGTTTTCTTGGCTCTACTTTTTCACTCAACATCAGATCCTGTAATCATTCCATGATTCTCTGGAGTCTGACCATTTATGGTTTCTTATAGAATAATAATATTCCATAGTATTCATGTACCATAAATCATTTAGCCATTCCACAGATGATGGGCATCCCTTTAATTTCCAACTCTTTGTCACTACAAAAAGAGCTGTTATGAATAATTTTGGAACATGTAGGACTTTTCTGATTTTTTGCAATTTCTTCTGGATATAATCCCAGAATTGGAATTGCTGAGTCAAAGGGTATGAAAAGTTTTATTGCTCTCTGGTCATAGTTCCATAGTGTTCTCCAGAAAGGTTGGATCCATTCACAACTCCCCCAGCAATGGATTAATGTCCCAATCCTCCCTCAAGCTCTCCAACATTTCCCTTTTTCTCATCTTGTCCAATCTGATGTGTGTGAGATGATACCTCATTAATGTTTTAATTTGCATTTCACCAATCAATAATGATTTGGGACATTTTTCATATATTATATACTCAATTTCTTCATTTGAAAACTACCTGTTTATAGCCTTTTATCATTTAACAACTGGGCAATGACTTATAGCCTTATAAATTTGATGCAGTTCTCTGCATACTTTAGAAATGAGACCTTTATCAGAACCCCTAGCTGTGAAAATTGTTTCCCAGCTTTCTGCTTTCCTTGTTATTTTGGCAGCACATGTTTAATTAGTGCAAAAATTTTTTAATTTAATATAGTCAAAATCATCCATTTGGGAATTTGTAATGTACTCTATTAGTTGGTTGGTCATAAATTTCTCCCCTTTCTGTAGATTTGACAGAGTATTTCATGGTCTGTTGATTAAACTATGATGATACACTTTATGTCTAAATCTTGAACCCATTTTAATATTATTTTGGTATAGGGTGTGACATGTGGATCTATACCTAATTTTTGCCATACTATTTTATAGTTTTCCCAACAATTTTTATGGAATAATGAGTTTGTGAATTCTTTCAATGACTCTTTTGCCCTCTACTTCCAGGGTATCAAGGAAATCCTCTGGCATGATGTCCTGAAGAATGGAGTTCAGGTTCCATTTGATTTTTAAAATCCTTTCTGAGCTTTTCTAAGAAGTATTTCTGGGCTGGAGATCAATTCATATTCTCCTTAATAGCTTCATATATAGTACAACTTTTGTTCTCCTTTACTGAGCTTGTATTTTCCACATCTTTATCTCCAAGATAACTTTCAAGGTTCTTCTGTTGGAGAATGGCCTTGCTTGCACACCTTTGGTGTTTTGAATCAGAGAACTTTGACAATTGCTTTTGATGTAAGGGTTTCCAGTAAGAACTCCAGTCCATTTGATTAGTGAATTTGCATGAATTTGAAGTTTTCAGACCTTGAAGTATCAAATAATATGATAGAAGGAAGCATAAATAAGGTACTAATTTAAAAGAAAGACAGTCTGTTGAATTTATGCAATTCAAGAACAGATGAAAGCAGGAGCACATAACTGAGGAAGATTATGCAAGAATAATGCAGTTCTAAAAGTATATGAGACTTGTATTAATTTTCAAGGTCAACAGAAAAGATGATGAAAGCTATATTAGTATAATTGTAAGATCAAAGAAGGGGTTGAACTTGAGGGGAAGGAGAGAATGATGATGATGATAAATAGTGGCAAGATTCTTTTTTTTTTGTTTTGTTTTTTTGTTTTTTCAAGGCAATGGCATTAAGTGACTTTACCCAAGGTCAAACAGTAGGTAATTATTAAATGTCTGTGGCTGAATTTGAACTCAAGTCCCTCCTGACTCCAGGGTTGGTGCTCTATTCACCCCTAGCTGCCCCTCTGGAGAGACTCTAAAGCATATTACTTCTTATTTTACTAGTCTCCTTCAAGAATAATATTCTACTCCTTATGAAATGCAAGGGAAAATACTTTCTAAAAGAACAGAAAAATAACATAAATGTTGCTATGGCAGAGAAGCACTGTATTGCCTTTAATGAATTCTAGACATCTGTCTCAGATGAACTAAATATCAAAATATGAAGTGTGATAACTGAGTTACCATCATTGATGTAAGTTAACTCATAGAAAACAGAAAGGGTTGGAAAAATAATATCTAGTTTCAAAACAGAAGAAAAGAATATAGACTCACTGAAGTGTAGGTTTTGCTAATTTTGCTATATGTGAATAAAAAGATAGGAGGGTTGGAGAAGAAAAGGAGAAAAGTAATTTGGACAGGAAAGTAGGGAGCAGGTCACAAAATAGAGCTTAGAATTTTAAAAAACCTTAGAATTTAAAAGAATGAATATGAATGCGTGGCATTTGGAGGAGTATACTTTGAATTCATTCTGATTTGTATCATTTGAGGAAATATGAAGAATTCCTTATACAAATAAATTTCATGTCCTTTTAAATATTGGCTAATGCATAAGTCAAATTTTGCATTTTTTTGCATAGCATTCAATTCTTTTGTTTTCCCATACCCACATACCAAATGATCTTTATTGTATATAAAATATTGGGGATGCCTGCTAAAAAAGCCAACTTATAGAAAGCCCTAAAAGAAAAAATATTTTCTAAAGGTTAATTCAGAGGACAAAAAATGTTTATCTTAGTGCGCTCTCATCAAGGGACATTTTTTTTAATACCACAAAATACCTGAGGCTGTCAAAAACCACTAGTAAAAGTGGTTGTGGTAGAAAAATGAGGGGAAAGAATGAGAAGATGTATTATTTCATTTGTCCAATTATGCAAATATATATATATATGTATGTATATAATATGTGAGTTGACCAAGTCACCCTATTTCTCTGAGTTTTGATTTCCTGTTCTTTAAGAAGGTAATGTCCTCTGAAATTCCTTAGGGCTCCAAATCCATGCTTTCATGATTCTGTATTTAAAGCATAAAATCATGGAATCATAGATTATATGATGCTTAGGTCACTGTCCCATTCTTTTAATCCAGCATCAATTGGGAATTCATGGTTCCACAAAAGCGATGTTTCCATATAATAGAAACTTAACTCTAGTTTTGTCTTTCTAAAAATTAAAACCACTTTAAAAAATAAAATACCTTCTGAAAACATAAAACTCTATTCCCTATTTTTCTAAAGTAAAACAGAATGGATAGAATTTAACCTTTTCTCACTGCTTCAGGATGAAAGCAGTGGACATCAATCAGTAAACTAAAACACTTGGAAAGTCAATTAATCCTCCCTGTGCTTCATCTTCTACCAGTGGATAATAATACTCATACAAATTATCTGAAAGCTTATTTTATAAAAAAATGCTTTATAAATTTTAAATCTTTCTATAAATATAAGTTAGTGTTATTATTACTAAGTTTGAGTGTGAAAGCAGATGGGCTGACCACATGGTTTGAGTGAAAAAACAGAAAGTTCATGTGTTCCTTTGGCATCTTGTTGATATAAAAAAAATGGAGGAAGAATCTTATCCTTCTAGTTCAA
This sequence comes from Macrotis lagotis, assembly GCF_037893015.1. Lineage (NCBI taxonomy): Eukaryota > Metazoa > Chordata > Mammalia > Peramelemorphia > Peramelidae > Macrotis > Macrotis lagotis. The sequence continues at coordinate 597,123,114 of NC_133658.1, read as the reverse complement.
CTCTGTCTCATGACCTTATGTTAGATAATCAACAAAAGTTGCACAGGATAATTATCGATAAGTTGAAATATACATTGCATCATGCATTCATTGGAGTATTTGAGTCACATGAGAATCTTCAAAGGTTTCTCTTTTCTTATAGAAATTCAGTCAGTAGAGTCTTATGGTACTATCCTTTATATGATTAGGACCTGGATTAATATGGTAACAATGGGCATGGAGAAAAGAGGAGGAATTCCAAAGATACTGTAAAAGAGAAGGATGCTATAGGACACTGTAGTGAATTTGTGAAGGCAATGATAATGATAATCTACCAATGATAAGGAAGTCAGTCTATGAGCAAATCTGACCTTTTGAGCTGTCAAAGTTCTCCTCTTAGTTATGATCAATTTCAGAGAAAGCTCAGTTAAGAGTCAGAGTTCCATCGCAGATATCCTAAAACTGTCCCTGATGGTTTTGCAGATTAAATGAGCAAGTCCATTAAGATTGAGTATTGGGGTGGAGCCAAGATGGTGGTGAGAAGACAGCATTTCCTGGGAACTCCCCCCCCCAAACTCCAAAAGTCAACAAATTATGACTCTAGCCAAGATTTAGAGGGGTGGAAGCAGAGAAAGGCTGAGTGATACATTTTCCAAGTCCAAGATAACTTGGAAGTTTCACGGGAAAGGTGTGTTTCACCAGGACTGGGGTTGAAAAAAACCATGACTGCAGCAGAGCCCAACCCAGCCCAGCCCAGAGATCACTGGCAACAGTTTGAAGAGGCAGTGAGAGAACTCTGCTACACCAAAATGAGTGTGGAGTGAGGAGCACAGGCTGCAGAATCTGCAATGAAAATCTGGAGAAAGTAGCCTGCATCCCCAGAGCACAGCCCACAGATGGCAAGGGGTTCAGGGAAGACTGCAGACATTTCTCTGCTCTCCCTTGGAGTAGGACTCTGCTGTTTGCCCACACTGAGATCCAGTTGCAGTTTGTGTTTCCATACTAAAATAGCCAAGCAGCTCCAGGGCAGAGGGAAGAGTGATGATCATCTTCTTATCAAAGCACAAGCAAGAGAGCATAAGACCTTAGAGGAATAAAGGTCCTGGAGGGGTGTCCCAAAAAACCCTCCAATGCCTTGGAAGTGCTGTAAATTTGTCTTGGGCTAATGAAATGAACAAACAACAGAAAAAGAAGAATCTGACCAATGAGAATTACTTTAGTCCCATGGAAGATCAAAACATGTACTTGGATGACAACAAAATCAAAGATTTTGTATCTAAAACATTCAAGAGAAATAGAAAATGGGTTCAGACTATAGATGGGTTCAAAAAAGACTTTGAAAAGTTATTAAGGGAGGTGGAGGTAAAAATGGGAGGAGAAATGATAACAATGCAGAAAAATCACAAAAATCAAATCAACAGCTTGGTGCAAGAAATACAAAAAAAAAAAAAAACCACTGAAGAAAATAATATGTTAAAAACCAGTTTAGGTCTAATGGCAAAAGCAAAACAGAAAGCAAATGAGGAGAAGAATGCCTTAAAAAGCAGAATTGGCCAGCTGGAAAAGGAGATTAAAAAGTTCTTTGAAGACAGTAACTCCTTCCAATGCAGAATGTAACTAAAGAAAGCTGATGACTTTGCAAGAAATCAGGAAGAAATAAAACTCTTAAAAAAACCCAAAAATTAGAAGAAAATGTGGAATATCTCATTGGAAAAACAACCAACCTCAAAAACAGATCCAGAAGAAATAATTTAAAAATTATTGGACTACCTAAAACCCACGACCAGGGAAAAAAAACCTAGACTTCATTTTTTCAAGAAATAGTATTGTAAAATTGCCCTGAGATCCTAGAAGCAGAGGGTAAAATAGAAATTGAGGGAATTCACTGGTCACCTCCTGACAGAGATCCAAAAAGAAAAACTTCCAGGAATATTATAGTCAAATTCCAAAACTCCCAAATCAAAGAGTTTCCAGAAACAAACAATTCAACTACCAAGGCTCCATAGTCAGGATTACACAGGATCTGACAGAATCTATATTATGGGCTCTTAGGGACTTGAATATGGTCTGGAAAGCAAAAGATTTTGATTTACAACCAAGAATCAACTATCCAGCAAAAGTAAAAATCCTCTTTCAGGGGAAGAGCTGGACTTTCAATGAAACAGGGGACTTTCAAACTTTCCTATTGAAACAAGCATAACTGAATAGAAAGTTTGATATCCAAGTACAGGACTCTGGTAAACTATAGAGTGGGTGGATGAGAAGGACTAACTATAAGTAACTTAATGATATTGAACTGTTTTTATTCCTGCATGGGAAGAAGATATTGATAACTCATATGGACTTTTTCATTTATAAGAGTATTAGAAGGAGCATATATAGGCTGGGCACAGGAAGGAGTAGAATATAATGTTATATTATAATGAAAAGATGGAGTCATTGGGTGATAAGAAAGTACTTGGAGGAAGGGAAAGAAGATAAAGAAGAAGATAAGAAATTTCACATAAGAGTCTAGAAAAAAGCTTTTTCAATGAAGTAGAAAGGGGGAAGGCAAGGGTAGAATGAGTGAGCCTTCATTCTCATCAGAAATGACTCAGAGATGAAACAACATACACACTTAATAGGGTAAATAAATCTATCTTACCCTAGACAAAAATGAGAAGAAAGGGATGGGATAAGAGGGAATGGGAGGAGGGAAGGAGGGAATAAGTGATAGAAGAGAGGGAAGATTGAGGGAAAGGGTATGCAGATACAAAACAATTTTGGACAGGGCAAGGATGAAAGGAGAGAGAGAGAGAGAGAGAGAGAGAGAGAGAGAGAGAGAGAGAGAGAGAGAGAGAGAGAGAGAGAGAGAATAGAATAAATGAGTGTGGGGAGGAAAAGAGTGGAGGTATAGCTAGTAATAGCAATTGTTGGAAAAATATTGAAGCAACTTCTCTGGTGGACTTATGATAAAGAAAGCAACTCACCCAAGAGACAGAGCAATTGGAATCTGAACACATACTGAAGTATCTTTTTTTCTCTCTCTTACTATTCTTGAGCTTTCTTTTCTTCTTGCAGGGGTTATGTTTACTCTTTTAACAAAATTATTGTAATAATAGTAATAATAAATTAAAGCTCACTGGCAAAAACAGAAAGATTGATCATTAACTCCATGTTGCTGTTAGCAATATTCTGGTTCTGCTCATCTTGCTCAGCATGAGTTCGTGCACATCCCTTCAGGCTTCCCTGAATTCCTGTCCCTCCTAGTTTCTAATAGAACAGTAGTTTTCCATAACATACATATACGACAGTTTGTTCAGCCATTGCCCAATTGATGGACATTCACTCAATTTCTAATTCTTTGCCACCACGAGCAAAGGGGCTATAAATATTTATATACAAGTGATGTTTTTACCCTTTTTCATGATCTCTTCAGGGTAAAGACCCAGTAGTGGTATTGCTGGATCAAAGGGTATGCACATTTTTATTGCCTTTGGCATAATTGCAGATTACTCTCCAGAAAGGATGGCGAGATCATACTCCACTAACAATGTATTAGTGTCCCAGATATCCCACTTGCCTACCAATATTGATCACTGTCCTTTCTTGTCATATTAGCTAGTCTGAGAGGTGTGAGTTGGTACCTCAGAGATGCTTTAATTTGCATTTCATTAATCAGTAATGATTTAGAGCAATTTTTCATATAACTATGGATCACTTTGATTTCGTCATTTGTAAATTGAGGTTCATAATCAATATTAATAGACTTGAGGTTTTCATCAGTGAAACAATCATGGACAATTTGGGTATCTGTGATGTAGAATACCACCTGCATTCAGAGAAAGAATTGTTGAGTTTAAACAAATACCAAAGAATATTACTTTTAATTTTTTTTTAAATATTTTTTTCAATAAAAAGTATCTTATTACATAATTTTTCTGTACCTTATATTTTATTTTTTCCTAAAGGATAATATTTCTCTTTCAATACATCAATGTATTGCATGGAAACAATGTAAAGACTATGAGACTTCCTTCTGTGGGGGGTGGGGGGAGGCAAGTGAAATTGGGGGAAAATTGGTAATATTCAGAAACAAGAAAAGAATTGAGTACTGAAAAAAATCCTGAACATTTCTTGGAAAAACAAAATGCATTTATATAGAATTAGCAGGATATTTATACTTTTAGACACCTTTTAGTCACAAGAAGATATGATAAACAATGTGATTCCTGAAGTGATTTTCTTAAGTCCTAGAAATTCATTTTGATAGTACTCTTTGATATACATGGGAGTACCAAATTCAAAATTATCTGACCAAATTCTGTAGTTTGTTTTCCCTTTATTTTTCATTGTTGAGTATGAGAAAGTAAAAAAGAAACTTTTCTGTTAGTATAAATCTCATCAAGTATTACACTGAGGAGTTATTCTCTTTAATAAATTATTTTAAAATGCAACAGAGCTCACTTATGGAAATGTTCTTTCATGCATGTTGTCATGGTTTTTGTGAATATTTTTTCTCTCTTTCTTTTAAAATATTTTTGTATTAGAGTGAGTTCCTGATGGATAAGTATATTCAAACTTTTTGTATATTACCTAGAAACCATGTAGTTAATAACATTTTTCATTTCTGTATTGAAAAATTGAATTTTAACTAGCACAGCAGTGAATGTGTGTTTTTAATCACCACTGTATTTTGACTGAGTAAGAAAAAGAGTAAAACTTGCTCATAGAACCTTATTCAGAGGGCATCTGGATGTTTGGAAAGACAACTTGACCAAGAATTCCTCTCTGAACTTTTCCTTTCATATACACAATGAAGTTATATCAAATTAGCAGGATATTTATTTATACTTTTAAATATCTTTTAGTCACATGCAGATATGAAAAACAATGTGATTCCTGAAGTGATTTTCTGAAGTCCCAGAAATTCAATTTGATAGTACTATTTGATATAAATGGGAGTACCAAATTCAAAATTAGTGCTATAGAGGGAGAGGAAATTGTCTAGGAGTGGTGCATTTCATAAAAAATAATAGAATTTCTATATATCTATGTCTATACAATGTATAGACTTGGATATCATAATGTGATCTCTTCATAAACATTAATAGGTAGAATTTCGATAGTAATTTAAGTTCAACAAGGTATAGACATGGATCACATAATGTGATCTTTACATAACTCTAAGAAATAAGTTATTCAGATTTGGTCTCCTTATTTTGAAGATGAGGAACTGAAGTTCAGGGACATACCATTTGTCCATGATTTATATAGCGAGCAGTAGATCTCTCTCTCTCTCTCTCTCTCTCTCTCTCTCTCTCTCTCTCTCTCTCTCTTTCTCACTCTCGCTCTCACTCTTGCTCTCGCTCTCTCTCCCTCTCCCCACTTCTTACTCTTTGTTGATATCTAAAATTATATGCTATCATCTTATATTATATTATTCCTTATATATATATATATTTATATCTGTATCTGCATGTAGTCTATGTCGATCCTCAGTGTATAGTTACAAATGCATATATCAATATAGCAACTACATCTATTTGCACATGCATAGCTAAACACATCATATATATGTATAATCTTCTATCCATGTGAATAGATAAATAGACATGAATAATAGAAATGCACAAGGAAATAAAATTATGCATCACTTGAAAAACAAATGTGAGAGGTACATGATGAGTGTAAATATGTTTCAGTACATATTAACAAGGATAAAGTACAGTCAAGGTACTTTCTAAGTATAATATGAGAGCTTTATAATCCAGAAATAAGTGGAGCAGTGACAATGAAAGAAGTTCAACAGACAGCCCTTTTGCAATATTGCTACCTAAAGAAGGTCAAGAGATATAAAAAGGGCTCCAGGAAAGTGGGAAAATATTGTGATACCAGATTTATCCAAGGATAAGTCAAAGGTTGCCCTATTTGTAAGAAGATATAGATAGTTTCCATTTTATACTTTTATGACAAAGTATTACAGTTAGTGAGATTACATATCCACCAAAGAATAAAATATGTAACTATATTTAATTATGTTTGTATGGGTCCTCTGCTGCCTCATTGTGGCAAAGAGTTAAGCTTTGGCCTCAAGGTCTGTGTCAGCATATATAAGCTGTAAGAGGTTCTGTCAAGTTAGAAAAGTTTTTTTTTAGTATGGAGCAGGTGCTATTTATAAGACTGTTATCCGAGGACAAGAACAGCTAAATTCAGAAAGACTAATGACCGGGTTGATTACAGAGTGTTATATTTTTTTCAGCTATTCTGGAGAAGCAGTGAAGCAGAGTGAAAAGAGCAGTAAATTTTGGGTCAGACAACCTCAATTAAAATTCTCCTCTGATCCTTGCTCTGTGATATCTTAAGCTAGTCAATTCAGCTCTCTGGGCCTCAGTTTCCTCATCTATTAAATGAAGGGCCTATAATCAATAATCCCTAAGGGCCCTTCATGCTTGCATCCTTGATTTGGCCTGCCTCTGTTTGTCTATCTGTATGCATATTTAAATAAGTGCAAATTTAGATATACAGTTATGTAGTCAATGGACCAGAGAAAAATCATGATACTGGTTTTACATGAAGGGACAGTTATTTATCCAATGTAAACTGAGAGCAGAAACAGTTTCATCTTTGTATTTATATCTCTATATCCAAGAACAATGTCAGCTACATAGCTGAGAATACATAAATGCTTGCTGATTCATTATTTGGTTGTAAAGGGAACCAGTTGTCTTAGTAGCTGATAGAGTTGTCATTCACCAATGGTGGGGGAAATATGTTGAGAATAAAGGGACTGTTAACATTCTACAAACATTTCCCATCTCAGAAGTAGAAACCATAATTTGGATGAAATGTGTTAGTTTACTGAACCTTTGGTATTATGTATACTTCTTGAGATGTATCTGGATTTGAATATACCTTGCAAGACTATTGTACAGGAATGTAATGAAATCATATGTGAACTTGATATTGTTTTTTCTTATGTGTTATTTGGATATGTATGTCATAAAAATATTTTCCCCAAACCACCTTGTGAGTAGAATCATTACTATGTGCTGTCAGGAAATATTATTCCACTTCTACTTTATTGCAGATTTATATGCTTTTATATGATTTAGATTATTTTGTTGGACAGTCATTGCCTAAAGTCTTATGAATCAAATCATTAATTACTCTTCTAAAGCTCATTAGAACATAAGGAAATTAAATTTTACTCATGAGATATTCTGGTCTTTACAGCTGTTTTTCAATATATATAGTGTCATGTCTGTGAGTCACTTGTGCATTAGAAGAGCCTTTTTGCATTACATTGTTGCAATTCAGTGAATTATCATTCATATTTTAAAAACTCATTTGGGATTCTGACCATTCATATACCATCATTATACTATCATTCAAGGAGTGCATTCATTCAATCATTCATTCAAACAAACATTTACTCAGCAATCACAATGAACATGAAGCTAAATGGTTTGTAACCAGGTTGAGAGCTATAAGATGAAGAACATTTGAGCTTAGAGATAGAACAATTCTTATGATCTGATGAAACACTCTAATTTTTCTGAGCAGTAAAGTGAATTAAAGTGAAATGAAGTGATTTGACCAAGGTGAAAGGGGCAGCTTTTATCAAAACTGGGGTTAGACTTAAAATCTCTTAACATTCAGGCCAGTGTTATTTTTTTCTAAGATATAGATCAATTGGGGACTTGGTACTGGACTTCAGTATCTAGATGGAGATATAAGACTATAAACATAAATCAGTTAGTGAGTTTTTAAAGGTAAAGCAAATATTTAATAAATTGAATTAGAGAAATTACTATATATGTATATATATGTATATATGTATATGTATATATATATATTATATATGTATATATATATATAATAAAGTACATTATAAATAAGGTTTAGGGGACAGCTAGGTGGCATGGTTGATAGAGCACAGGCCTTGGAGTCAGGCATACCTGATTTCAAATCTGGTCTCAGAGACTTAATAATTACCTAGCTGTGTGGCCTTGGACAAGCCACTTAACCCTATTGCCTTGCAAAAAAACAAACAAAAAATAAAGAAATAGGGGTTAGTCTGGGGATGCTTCACAGATAAAAAAGCTTTAATTCAACACTGAAAAATTTAGATAGGAAAAGAGATGAAATATCAGGTGGAGGCTCCTGGGCTAAGGAATGGATATAGGAACTAATATGGTGGAGAGTAAGTCTAGCTTGACTCTAGTATAGGGGATGCATTTTAGAGTGTACTGAATGGTAATATAGGGTTGTATACATAGATTGCTATTAATTATGGAGACCTTTGCAAGTGAAATAAAATAAATAAAAATGCAATACAACATAAGTAACACTAATCTGGTTTTGTGAGTCAATGTACAACTTGCTGTATTTGATTTTGACAACATTCCAAAAAAGCAAGTTGAATATGGTGTCACAGGTAAGAAAACTATGGGAATTGATAGAACCACATTGACTACATTTTTTGTGACAAAGCTGGAGCTTTTAGTTCCCTTTCTATTCAAATATGGGTCTATTTCAATTTCTATCTTATAAGAAAATCTTATTCAACTACAGAAATTGTGCATCAATAGTAGAGTATTATTTAAATCTAGATCTCCTTGGATGGAAAGTTAAGGCTCTTTACCTGTTGCATAGAGAATTGTGAATTAGGAACTAAATTATCCTGACTAGAATCCCATTCATATATAAAGACTGATGTGAGGAGTTTTCTCACAATTATACATTTCAAGCAACTCATATATCTTATCTGAAAACTAGCCCTATACACATCAGTTATTATTTCCATATTTCTTTGAATGAATATTGAGAGTTGGGGAGGCAATGGGACACCTCTTTTTATGATTTCAGGGAATAGATACTATGTGCTAAGGTCTGAGCATTCAAAAATAAGGGCAACATAGACACCTTCACAAAGAACTGATTTACTAATAGAGGAAAGCAATGGATATAAAAGAGTTGTGAGAGAGAAAGGGTATTTTGGCCTGAGGAATCTCTAGGATGTTGAGTGGAGTAGTAGGGTAAGAGAAGAGAGTTGACTTCTTGATGACATTAGCAATGATCTCCCTATTCTCTCCCTTCTTCTACTATTTATTTTTTCATCCCTTCCTCACATATAGTGGTAGCCTTACTTTTTTTAAATTAATTTTATTTTTTATTCCCCCCCCCAGTTGCATGTAAAAGCAAGTTTCAACATTTACTTCCAAAACCCTGAGTTGCAAATTCTTTCTCTTCTTCCTACCATATTACCAAATTGGGAAAGTCTATTACTTTATATGGATTAAAATGTGTTTTCATGAAAAATATTGCAATATTCTTCTTGCAAAAGTAAACATAACAAAAAAAATCAAGAAAATCAAGAAAAATAAAGTGAGGAAAAAAGTATGCTTTAGTCTGTATTCAGACACCATCAACTGTACCTTAAGGATGTTAGGGACCACAAGTACATCGGAGAAATTGCTTCAACATTTTTTCTCTCAGTTGCTATTGCTAGCTGTTTTTTCCTCCATCATATTCCACCCCACCCTCATTTATTCTCTTCTCTCCTTTCACCTTGTATGTTGCAACTAATTACCCTCTCCTATGATCTTCCCTTTCTCCTATCCTCTCCCCCACCCCCTTTCTTCCTTCCTTTTCTTCTCCTATTTTCCCCTAGGGTAAGATAGATTTCTATATCCAGTAGAGAGCCTATGTTATTCCCTGTCTGAACCACTTCCTATGAGAATAAGGCTTACTCACACCCTGTCACCTCCCATATCTTCCACTTTACTGCAGTAAATTTTTTCTTGCTTCTTTTATTTGAAATAACTTACCCAATTCTAACTCTTTTTTTCTTTGTCCTTTCCTTTCTCCCCAATTAACTCCATCTTTATCACATATTATACTTTCATATTCAGCTCTCTCATGTGCCTTGTCTACATATGCTCTTTCTAACTACCCTAATAAATGAGAAGATTCATAAGAGTTATCAAGATCATCTTCCCATGGAAGAATACAAGCAATTCAACATCATTAAGTACCTCATAATTTGCCCTTCCTGTCCACCTTCTCTGTGCTTTATGTGACTCCTGTATTTGAAAATCAAACTTTCTGTTTAGTTCTGATCATTTCAACAGGAAAGTTTGAAAGTCCCCTATTTAATTGAATGTTCATCTTATTCCCCGAAGAGTATGTTCAGTTTTTTGGGGGGTCATTGAATCTTAGTTGTAATCCAAGCACTTTTGTCTTATTCCAAGCCCTATGAGCCCTCATTGTAGAAACTGGTCAATTTTATGTTATCCTGATTGTAGCTCCATGATATTTGAATTGTTTCTCACTGGCTACTTATGATATTTCCTCTTTGACTTGGGAGATCTGGGATTTGGCTATACTATTACTGGAAGTTTTCATTTTGAAATTACTTTCAGGAGCTGATTGGTGGATAATTTCAATCTCTATTTTTGTCCTCTGCTTCTAAGATATCAGTCAATTTTCCTGGGGAATTTCTTGGAAAATGAAGTCTAGGCTTTATTTATGGTCATGATAAGCTAGTCCAATAATTTTAGACTTATCTTTTCTGAATCTGTTTTCAAGATCAATTGTTTTTCCAATGAATTATTTCACATTTTTTTCTAGTTTTCATTCTTTTGGTTTTGTTTTATTCATTTATGATTTCTCACAAATTCATCACCTTCCCTTGGCTCCATTCTGTAATTGAAAGAAGTATTTTCTTCAGAGAGCTTTTGAATATCTTTTTCCATCTAACTAATTCTGCTTTTCAAGGAGTTCTTCACCTCATTGGTCTCTCTCGTGGACTACTTTTTCCATTTGGCCAAAACTGTATTTTTTACGATGCTATATTCGTCAGGATATTTTTGTATCTTTTTCACCAAGCTGCTGGCTTGATTTTCATGATTTTCCCCTCATCACTCTCATTTCTCTTCGCAATTTTTTCTTCAAGCTCCCTTACTTGATTTTCAAAATCCTTTTTAGTTCTTCCAAAGCATGAGACCTATTCATATTTTTCTTAGAAGTTTTGGATGCAGAATCTTTGACTTTGTTAGCTTCTGACTGGGTATTTGATCCTCTGCAGGATCAAAGTAAATACTTATGGTTGGATACTCCCCCTTTCTTGTTATTTGCCTATTTCCCCAGGTTGATTTGATTTTGACTATGTATTAAGGTGGGCTCAGCTTTTAGGGTGGAGGATACATTGTTCCAAGTTTTGGCAGGTTTTTGTAGCTGTTTTCAGGGACATGCAAGTTCTCAATTCCTCCAAAATCTTATGAGAGGCTATGACTGTTCTCCTGAACTGTGCTTTGGTATGTGTGAATGACCACAAACATTCCATCCTGTCATGGAACTGTGAGGAGAGTGCAGACTCCACTGCAGGCAGTCAGCTGTATTGTGTTCTCCTGCTCCTTATCCTGAGACTGGGGTCTCAGACTTCAATCTGGATGTTGAAACCAGAGTCCTTCTTCAGGGAAAGGAAAGAGACCTTTGCAATCACCCTGTTCCCCTTACTGTCTGTGGGCTGAACACTCTGGAAGCAACAGTTACAGGCTCCCCAATACAGCTCCTGATCTTCTGGAGTCTTCCAAGATGTTCTTGGCAATCTCTCAGCTAGGGGCCTGGAAACTGCCACTGCTCTCTTGGACCTAAGCACCCCCACAAGAGTTATTTCTGATGACAAAACTAGAGCAGAATAGAAAATACAAACAGGAAACTGAAGATATATATATATATATATATATATATATATATATATATATATATATATGAAAAGGTAAAAAAGGATTCTTTCATGACTTGATTAATATGGATTTATGCATATCATAATTTTACTTGTAAAACCTATATTAGATTGTTTCCTGTTGGAGTGAAATGGGAGGAAAGGAAGAGTATAAAGGAGAAAAATGTAATACTCTAAGCCTTGCAAAAATGATTGCTGAAAACTAAAGAAAAAGAAACATTGAAAATACAAAAAAAGGTAAATGTGCAAAAGTAAAACAACATTGTTCAATAAGATTAATTCCATCCCAACAATGGGAGGATGATATTTACTCTTTAAAAATTTCTATTTATTTAAGGGTTGAGTGACTTTCCCAAGGTCACACAGGTAGGCAATTATTAACTGTCTGAGGCTATATTTTAACTCAGGTCCTCCTGACTCCAGGGCCAGTGCTCTATCCACTGCACCTCCTAGCTGGCCCCAATACTCATGATTCTTATAAGTGCATCTCTATTAGAAGGAGTATACTTAGACTAAAGATAATTACATAAGTTGATAATGATGGGATAATTATTATACTGGGATGGGTAGAAGGGGAAGGCTGTATGGGGTAAATTGTATATATGAAGAGATGCAAATGATACAAAAGATGGAAATAAAGGAAAAGGTGAGAATAGCTTGAATCTTACTTTCATTAGATTTGGCTAAAACTCAACCTTCAGTTGGGTTTAAAAACATTTCTTACTTTAGAGGTATTAGGAGCGGAAAGGAAGGTAAAGAAGAACTGGTAGAAGAGAGTTAAGGGGGAAAAAGGAAAAGAGGGAAGAGAAAGAAAATAGAAGTGATCTAAAATAGGGAGCAGATCGAAAGAGGTAGTATTCAGAAGCAAAACACTGGTGAGGTTAAATAAGTTGAAAAGAGAAAGAAAAGTACAAATGGAGGGGAGACAGGATAGAGTGTAATAAAGCGTTGGTAACTGTAACTGTGAATGTGAATGAAATAAGCTTCCATAAAACTGAAGCAGATAGAAGAGTGAATTTTAAAAAAAACAGAATTCCACAATTTGCTGTTTACAAGGAACACACTTGAAGTAGAAAGATACATTCAGAGCAAAGTTAAAAAAAAAAACTGGTGCAGAACATATTTTACTTCTGCTGAAGTGAAAAAAGCAGGGATAGCAATACTTATGTCATACCAAACAAAAGTAAAAATAGATCTCATTAAAAGAGATAGGAAGGAAAATACAACTTCCTAAAAGGTACCATAGATAATGAAGTAAAATCAATACTAAACATACAACCAAGTAATATAGCATTCAGATGCTAAAGGGAGAAGCCAAATGAGTTACAAGAAAACATAGAGAGCAAAACTGAACTGCTGGGGGGCTTCAACCTCCCTCTCTAAGAATCAGGTAAATCTAATGAAAAAATAAACAAGAAAGAAGTTAAGAAGGTGAATACAGTTTTAGAAAAGTTAGTTATGATAGATCTTAAGAGAAAACTGAATGGGGATAGAAAAGAATATACAGTTTTTTTTAATGGTATCTGGCACCTACACAAAAAATGACCATGTATGGGCATAGATACTCACAATCAAATGCAGAAAGATAGCAATATTACATGCATCATTTTCAGATCATGATGCAATAAAAATCATGTATAATAAAAGAACATGAAAAGATAGGAAAAACAACTGAAACTAAGTAACCTAATATTTAAGAATAAGTGAATTGAACAACAAATCATAGAAATAAATAAAGACAATGACAATAATGAGATAACATACCAAAACTTGTGAGAAACAGTCAAAGCAATCAGGGGAAATTTTATATCTCTAAGTGCTTGCATGAATAAAAGAGAGAAAGATGAGGTCAAAAAAATTTCCAAATACCAAATTGGACGTTCTGAAAATCAATGAGTTTAATAAAAGTGAAAGAAAACTATGGTACAAATAAATAAAACCAACAGTCCATTTTACAAAAAAAAATAAATACAGTGATAAACCTTTGGATAATTTTATTTAAAAAAAGAAAGAAAAACAAATTACCTTTACCAAAAATGAAAAGAGTGAAATCACAATCAATGAGGTGGGAATTAAAGTAAAAATTCAGAGCTACTTTGCCCAACTGTATGCCAATACATTTGTCATATGTGAAATGGAGGACTATTTGTAAAAATATAACTATACAATAGAAGAGGAAATTAAACACTTATATGAAAAAAAGAAATTGAAAAAGTCATCATTACTCTCCTTGAAAAAATCTCCAGGAGCAGACATGTTAAATTGAATTCTACCATACTTTTAATTCCAATTCTATATAAACTATTTGGAAAAATAAGTGAATAATGATTTCTACCAAATTCCTTCCAAGACACCAATATGGTGCTGATACCTAAGCAAGGAAGAGTCAAAACAGAGAAAGAAAATTATAGACCAATTTGTCTAATGAATATTGATGCAAATAATTCAAATAAAATACTAGTGATTACAGAAATTATCTCTAGAGTAATACATTATTATCAGGTAGAATTTTCATACCAGGAATGCAGCTTTGGTTCAATGCTAGAAAAACTATCAGCATTATTGACCAAATGAATAACCAAAGCTATCATAAATCATGTGATTATTTCAGTAGATGTTGGAAAAGCTTTTGACAAAATATACCACTCTATTCAAAACATTAAAGAGCATGAGAATACTTACAGTTTTCCATAAAACAAAAAGTAGTATCTATCTAAAGCCACCAGCAAGAATTACATAATTATATGTAATGGGGAATAAATTAGAAACATTTTTACAAACAATAAGAAGGGAGGACTTCCAAGACAGAGCCAAGATGGTGGTACAAAGCTAAAAAGCTCTTGGAGACTTTCCCTACCAAAGATACATGAAACCTCTACTCTACACAGAAAAAGATAAGATTCAAAGAAATTTTCAAATTCAGAAATTGTGGAGAACCTTCAGTGAAGGTCTGTCTCTTTGGGGCCAGGGCAGGGGGGTGGAACTGAAGAAAATGTAAAGTACTTTCTGTGAAAATGAATGCCTTGGACTACCAGAAAGCTGTGAGCAACAGAAGAAAATATCATGCAGGAAAATATAAGGGAAAACTGGCCCATTCTATTAGAACAAGATAACAATATAAAAATTGAAAGAATTCCCTCCAGAAAGAGACCCCAGGATAAAAACTCCAAGTGTTGTAATAACCAAATTCCAGAAACTTCAAATAAAAGAGAGAATATTGCAAGAAACAAAAAGAAAATAATTGAAATACAAAGGGAATACAACTAGACTAACACAGGACCTATCAGCTTCAACAATGAAGGATCTAAAGAATTGGAATGACATGTTTGGGATAGCTACAGACCTGGGATTATAATCCAGAATGAACTCCCCTGAAAAATTCAGCATACATTGTCACGGAAAAAGATGGATGTACAATAAAATACAAGATTTCCAGAATTTCCTGACACAGAGACCAGAATAGAACAGAGAATTTAATTGCCAAATACAAAACTGAAGAGTTACATAAAAAGACAAATGAAAAAAAGGGCTGAAAAAACAAAACTATTTTAACCAACTGTTGGTCCCTAAAAGGGAAGATATAACAATTTTAAATCATTAGAAATTACTGCTCTAAGGATAATTAGAGGATGGAATATAATTGAAGAGAGTGAACTTAAAGGATAGAGGTTTAATTGGGTCTTGTCTCTCAATTGAAAAGGTCCAAGATCACATCAATATGTTTGAAAAAAAAGCCCTGAAAAAAAAGCAGGAGTGTCAGCTTTGACTTTAGTATCTCATTACACTCTGACAGGCTTTAATGACATCTTTTCTAATGGCATCATAAGTTGTAAGGACCTGAGAAAATATGCAAGGTCTTTCAGACCACAAAAGGCATTATCAAATATGTGGCTACCTAAGACTGCAAGTTCTCTTCTCTGGAAGTATGCCACTATTTCCCTCCCTAAGAGAATCAATGTATTTGTAAAGTTCTCAGTGAGACCTCTACAGCCTACCAGTACTTAGAGATCTTCAAGATTCTATCAGTTAATTAGATCAAGATGCTTCACTTAACAGGGGGTTAAGTACCCTGGGGAGGGGGGATAAAGTGGGAGAGACAAGGTGCTTTGGTTCACTTAACAGTGTTAAGTACCTTGGGTGGGAGGTGGGGAGGGAAAGTGTGAAAGAAAATAGACTTGCAGCAAGGAGCACAAATAGTTCAACAAATGATATGGCTTTGGAGGATACTGCAGCTTGTGAAGAGGACTGTGTACTTCAAAGATACTTGAAAAAGTGGTAAGGTAAAAAATGATTATAATTATAATGTGATGCAATTTGAGTCAATGCTGCTTATCAAGTAATTAAACAATCTGTGATATATTGATAATAATAGGAGCTTCACAAGAACTGTGATTGATGATACCTGACTAAAAATATTAGAGTACCAAGGGAACAGGCAAATATTTATAATTTTAGAGGGAAAGAATGGAGAATGTGAATGCTGTGTAAATTCTATTTAATAGATTTAATCCAGTGAAGGAATTAGATACATTCCCACTTGGGTTTAAAAATCTAACTTAATCTGCTGAAAAGGTGGGGGGCTGGGAAAGGGAAGAAATGGGAAGAAGGGACTGATAAAAGGGAAGGGAAGAGTGAAAGTGAAGATACAGTGAAATTTAAAATTTAAAAGATAAAGGGGAAAGGTAGTAAAATTTTGGTGAGGAGTGTGTAAGATAACAATCCACTTTAAAAATATAGAGACTCATCTGAGCAAAAAAGGAAAGTTTATTTTGGCTTTTCTTGAGAAAAGGGCATACTCCAAATCGCACAAAAGTAGTGAAGATCAAGGAGCTGCCCTGAAGTGACAATCCTCCCCTCCCTAGCCCTCTCTCTTGCAACCTGAGGTAAAATTTTCATGCAAAAAATCTACCCAGAAACAAAGAGAAGAAAAAAAGTTTTTCATAAAATATTCCCTCACCATCCATATGGCAAGGGTATCAGAAGAAGATTTCTAATGACCTTCTGTTAAATGAATTAATGTCTGAGTATGCAAGGTCTTCTTAGTTTAGCACTTATCAGACAACAGAAGGCAGGCTACTGTTCTCACAGTCCATTATCAAATAGGTTGATACCTAAGACCGAAAGGTCTCTTCTCTCAAAGTATTCCACTATTTCCCTCTGTAAGAGAATCAATGCAAGGTCTTTCAGGAAGTAGTCCACTGTTTTACTCCCTAACAGAATTGGGAGGGTGTCTTATTGAGAATGCAAGGCCTCTCTCCCTCTTGAAAGAATAGTCTAATATTAATAGTCTGTCTTTGTTTTTAATGATTTTTAACCCTGAGAAGATTTCACTCGGAATGTTAACTCTTTTTTAAAAATGTATTAATCTATTTATTTTTATTTGTGTACAAATTAATTTTATACATTACTAAAATATTCTTGTTTAAGAGTAAACATAATACCCCCCAAATTTAGACCCTCATGAACAATAAAGTAAAGGAAAGCGAAAATCATATTAACATTAAAATAATAATAATAGTAATAGTAATAGTAATAATAATAATAATAATAATGGCAACCAGGTGGCACAGCGGATGGAGCACCAGCCCTGCAGTCAAGAGCAACTGGGTCCAAGTGTGGCCTCAGAAACCCAGCAATCACCCAGCTGTGCAGCCCCAGGCAAGCCTCCCAACCCGATTTGCCCTGCAACCCCCCAAATAATAATAGTAATGATAATAATAATAATAATAATAATAATAATAATAACAACAATGTGATTCAGTCTGTGTTCCAACACCTCCAGCTCTGCTGTGGGTGGATCATATTCTTTACAATATCTCCATCACAAAAGCTACTTCCATATTTTTCCACCTCAGCCATTGCTGATTGCAACTCCCTCCATTCATACTTCCCCACTACCATATAATATAGTTTCTCTCTCATTTCACTCTGTCCCTCTTCTTAAATGTGCTGTATGGTAACTGAGTGGCATAGCAGACTAATCAGTGACCCTGGGGCCAAGAGGTCCCAAGCCCACATACCACCCCTTAGGCCCAGCAACCACTGGCCCTGTGGTCTCAGACAGGCCATCCAATCTCAGCCCCTTGCAGGAAGTAAAAAAGAAAATGAGTTATATCTGACCTCACTCCACCACGGTCCACAAACTCCTACACCACTTACATCCCAGCCTTCCCCCTCTCCCCCTTCTCTCCTTCTTACTCTACATGTCTATAACCCATTGAGTGTGTGTGTATATATATATATATGTATATATATATATATATATATATATATATATATATATATATATTCCTCTTCTAGCCACCTCTGATGAGAGCAAAGGTTCCTTCATTACCCTTCGCCTGCCCCCTTCCATAACACTGCAATAGCTCATTGTAATAAAAATCTTATTATATGAAATATCTAACCTATTCTACTACTCTTTTCTCTTTTACATTTCCATTACTTTTCCCTTTTAGCCATGGTTTCTATTTTTACAATATATTAGATCTTCAAATTCAGCTCTCTCCTGTGCTTCATCTATAAAAGCTCATTCTACCTGCTCTATTAAATGAGAAGTTTCTTATGAGTATTATCAGTATCGTTTTTCTATGCAAGAATAATGTAGTTCATCATCATTAAGTCCTTCATATTTTACCCTTCTCCACTCTCTATGCTTCACCTGAGTCCTGTATTTGAAGATCAAACTTTCTGTTCAGTTCTGTCCATTTCAACAGGAACATTTGAAATTCCTCTGGTTCATTGAAAGTGCATCTTTTTCACTGGAAGAGGATGTTCAGTTTTGCTGGGTAGTAGATTTTCAGTTGCATTCCAAGCTCTTTTGCCATCTGGAATAATATATTCCAAATCCTACGAGGATTTAATGTAGTTGCTGCTAAGTCCTGTGAGATCCTGAGTGCAGCTCCATGAAATTTGAATTGTGTCCTTCTGGCTGCTTTTAATATTTTTTCTTTGACTTGGGAGTTCAGGAACTTTTGCTATAATGTTCTTTGGTGTTGGGTTTTTTTTTTGGATCTCTTTCTGAGGGACATCGGTGGATTTTCTCAATTTCTATTTTGCCCTCTGCTTCTGGGATATCTTGGCAATTTTCCTGTAGGAATTATTTAAAAATTATTTCAAAGCTCTTTTCCTGATCATGACTTTCAGGCATCTGAATAATTTTTTAAATTATCGGTCTTGAATCTGTTTTACAGATCAGTTGTTTTTTCAATGAGATGTTTCACATTTTCTTCTAATTTTTCATTCTTTTGATTTTGAAGTATTGTGTTTTGATTTCTCATAAAGTCAGCAGCTTCCCTCAGTTCCATTATACATCTGAAGGAGTTGTTTTCCTCAGAGAGCTTTCTTATTTCTCTCTCCATCTCACCAATTCTGCTTTTTAAAGCATTCTTCTCCTCAATAACTTTTTGTACTGTTTTATCCATTTGATGTATGCTGGTTTTTAACATGTTATTGTCTTCAGCGGGTTTTTTTTTTTTGGATCTCCTTGACTAAGCTGCTGACTTCTTTTTTCATGTTTTTCCTGCATCTCTCTAAAAGAATGTTAACTCTTAAGAGGGAATATTCCACCCAGGAGGAATAAGAGAAAAGGAAAGAGATAAAAAAATGGAGAATGATATCATAGATGGAAATACAAAATTAGTGATTGTAACTGTAAATGTGAATTGGATAAACTGTCTCATAAAATGGAAATGGATAGCAGAATGTACTGAAAAACAGAAACGTTCATTGTGTTGTTTACAAGAAACATATATGAAGCAGAAAGATATAAATGGGGTAAAGGCAAAAAGTTTCAGTAAAATATATTTTATCTCAGCTGAAGTAAAAAAAAAATCTGGGTTACCAATTCTAATCTCAGACAAAGTAAAAAGCAAAAATCAATCTCATTCAAAGGGATAAGGAAGGAAACTACATCCTCTTAAAAGGCATCATTGGAAATGAAGCTATATCATTACTAAACACATATGCACCTACTGGGATAGCTTCCAGATTCCAATAGAACAAGTTGAGTGAAAGGAGAAATAGATCGCAAAACTTTAATAATAGGAGATCTCAAACTTCCTCTTTCAGAACTAGATAAATCTAATAATAAATGAAATAAGAAAGAAATTAAATGAAATATTACAAAATTTATATATGATACATCAATGGAGAAAATTTAATGGGAACAGAAATGAATGTACCTTTTTCTTGGCAGTGCATGAAACCTTCAAAAAAATTGATCATTTACTAGGGCACAAAAACTTTAAAATAAATGCATAAAGTCAGAAATAATAAATACCCATTTCTCAGTTCATGAAGCAATAAAAATTACATGTAATAAAGCATCAGGGAAAGATAAACCAAAAACTAATGGGAAATTAAATAACTTTATCTTAAACAATGTATGGATAAAACAGCAAATAATAGAAATAATCAAGAATTTTATCCAAGAAAATGAGAATAATGCGATATACCAAAAATTTATGGGATACAGCAAAGGTAAATACCTATATGAATAAAATAGAGAAAGAGGAGATCTATGAGTTGCATATGCAACTAACAAAACTAGAAAAAGTACAAACTAAACAATCCAAATTATATACCAGCTTAGGAAATCAGAAAATCAAAGGAGAGATTAATAAAATGTAAGGTTAAAAAAAGTTGATTTTATGAATCAATCTAGGTGTTGGGTTTATGAAAACGTCAATATGATTGACAATCCTCTGGTTAATTTGATTTTAAAATCTGTGGAGGAAATTAAAGAGATAATTTGGAGTTAATTTGCCAAACTGTATGCCAATAAATTGGACCATTTGAGAGAAAGGGATGAATATTTACAAAAATACACACTTCCTAGATTAACAGAAGTGGAAATACATTATTTAAATAACCCTATTTGAGAAAAAGAAATCGAAGAAACCATCACTAAACTCCCTAAGAAAAAAGTCTCCAGGTCCAGAAGAATTTAAAACTGAATTCTACCAAACATTTAAGAAATAATTAATTCCTACTCTACATGAACAATTTTTTAAAAATAGAAGATCTACCAAGCTCCAGTTATGATACCAACAATGTTTTAATACCTAAACCAAGAAGAAGCCAAACAGACAAATAAAATTATAGGCCGATATCTAGGATGAATATTGATGCAAACAGCAATGAATCTATAGCAAGTTATTACCAGGATAATACACCATGATCAGGTTGGATTTATACCAGACAGCCAAGGAAGTTTCAACATTAACACAACACTAACATAATTAAACATATATGCAGTAAATATCTGCAGAAACCATATGATTATTTCAATAGATTCTGAAGACTTTGATAAAATACATCTATTCCTATAAAATACTAGAAAGTATAGAAATCAATGTAGTTCTCCTAAAATAATAAATAGCATCTATCTAAAACCATTAACAAATATTATATTTAATGGGTATAAACTCAGAGCATTTCCAATAAATTCAGAGGTAAAACAAAGTCATACACTATCACCATTGTAATTCAACATAGTATTAGAAATACTAGCAGTTGCAATAAGAGAAGAAAAAGAAATTGAAGCAATCAGAATAGAAAATGAGGAAAGAAAAATATCCCTCTTTGCAGATGATATGATCGTATACCTAGGGAAACTGAGACAAGTGTTTAAAAATACCCCTTGAAATAATTAACAAATTCGGCAAAGTAGCAGAATATAAAATAAACACACATAAATCATCAGCATTTCTGTATATGAACAACAAAACCAAAGAACAAGAAATAGAAAGAGAAATTCAATTTAAAATAACTGTAGATAACATGAAATACTTGGGAATCTGTCTCCTCAGAGAAACCTAGAAATTTTAGGATCACAATTATAAAGCTCTCTTCACCCAAAAAAGTGAGATCTAAATAATTGGAAAAGTGGGAAATGCTTATGGTTAGCTTGAGTTAATATAATAAAAATTCCAACTCTACCAAATTAAATTACTTATTCACTATCATACCAATCACACTACCAAATAAATACTTTTCTGAGCTAGAAAAAAATAGTATCAAAGTTCATCTGGAGTAAAAAAAGCACAAAAACAGCAAGGGAACTGAAGAAAAAAATGTAGAGGAAGATGGTCTAGTTCTATTAGATCTAAAAACTATACTATAATGCAGCAGTCATCAAAACTGCCTAGTACGGTTAATCAATAGAGTAATGGATCAGTGGATTCAGATAGGTTCAAAATAAAATGCAGTAAATGACTAAAACAATCTAGGATTTGAAAAACCCAAAGACATCAGCCTCTATAAGAACTCACTATTTGACAAAAATTGTTGTGAAAACTGGAAAATGGTATGGCAAAAACTAGGCATAGATCCACATTTCACACTCTACACCAAAGTAAGGTTAAATGGGTATAGCATAAAGAGAGATACCATATACAAATTAATTGACCAAATATATTCTATCTTATCTATGGAATAGGGATAAATTTATGACCAAACAAGTATTAGAGCACATTATAAACTACAAAATGAATGATTTTGACTATATTAAATTAAAAAGCTTTTGTACTAATAAAATCAATGCTTAAATCAAAATTAGAAGAAAAGTGAAAAGCTGGGAATAAATCTTCACAAACCGGAGTTCTGATAAAGGTCTCATTTCTAAAAATAGAGAATTGCATCAACTTTCTAAGGTCAGAAATCATTATTCAATTGGAAATGGACATGAACAGACAGTTTTCAGATCAAAAAATTAAAGCTATATAAAAGTATATATGGAAGGGTGGAGCTAAGATGGCGACATGAAAGGATCGTGTCTTAGGAGCTCTCTGATAAAAACTCATAAACTAATGACTCTAACTAAACTGTCGAGAGACAGAACCCACAAAGGGACCCAATGAGGCAGTTCTCCTACTCAAGGTAACCTGGAAAAGAGCAGAAAGGCTCTGCTTCCTGGCGTCGGGGTCAGAGGGGAGGCCTGCAGGAGGGGTGGCCTGCCAGAGCAAAAGAACTTCAGCCTTCAGAGGCAGCCCCAGGGCTCTGGGAGCCTCGGCTCACAGCAGTGGGGGAGTCTCCTGAGCTGCACCCTGGGGAGCACCAGGCACAAAGTGGGGGAACAGCAGGGGACCTCTACCAGAGCGAGCATGTGGAGCCCAGCCCTCAGGGCACACAGTGAGCAGATTGGTCTTTTGGCAGCTCAGATCCAGAAATAGAAGCAGGCAAAGCCAGTAAACAGGAGCCGCCAGGGCATGAGCCCATTGAGCTGAGGGAAGGGAGTGAAGAGAAACTGCGTGCTCGGTCCTCTGGCCCTGGAACAGGACTCTGGGGCTCTGACCACATTAAGATCCTGATCGCAGTCTAGGCCCCCCTATAGAACAGCAGGGCCCCCCCACCTCAGCCCCATGGCAGAGGGGGGTGCTTATGGTCATTCACAGACCAGGAGGGAAGACAGAGCCTCACACACTGAGACCTGTGTGGGAGTGTCCCAAAAGCTCAGGAAGCACCCCAAACCAGGCCCAGGCTGGGAAAATGAACAAGCAGAGAAACAAAAGAAAGACTATTGAGAAATATTTTGCAAATGAGTCCAAGAAGGATCAAAATACTCAGTCTGAAGATGAGGAAGCACAAGCTCCTGCATCTAAAGACTCCAAGAAAAACAGAAACTGGGCTCAGGCTCAAAAAAGACTTTGAAAATCAAATGAGGGAGTTGGAAGAAAAACTGGGAAAAGAAAGGAGAGAGATGCAGGATAAACATGAAAATGAAGTCAGCAAGGAAAATCCAAAATGAAGTCAGTCAAGGAAATCCAAAAAAATGCCGAAGAAAATAGCATGCTAAAAACCAGCTTAGGTCAAATGGATAAAACAGTTCAAAAAGTTATTGAGGAGAAGAATGCTTTGAAAAGCAAAGTTGGCCAGATGGAAAAAGAGATAAGAAAACTCTCTGAGGAGAACAAATCCTTCAGACAAAGAATAGAATTCAGGGAGATTGATGAATTTACCAGAAATCAGGAATCAATACTTCAAAACCAAACAAATGAAAAATTAGAAGAAAATGTGAAATATCTCATTGAAAAAACAACTGATCGGGAAAACAGACTTAGGAAAGATAATTTAAAAATTATTGGAATACCTGAAAGTCATGATGAGGAAAAGAGCCTTGTCAACATTTTCAAAGAATTGCTACAGGAAAACTGCCCGGATATTCTAGAAGCAGAGGGTAAAATAGAAATGGAGAGAATCCACCGATCTCCCAGAGAAAGAGATCCCAAAAACCAACCCCTAGGAATATTATAGCCAAGTTCCAGAACTCCCAAGTCAAAGAGAAAATATTACAAGCAGCCAGAAGGACACAGTTCAAATATCATGGAGCTGCAGTCAGGATCACACAGGACTTAGAAGCAACTACATTGGAAGCTCATAGGCCTTGGAATACAATATACCAGAAGGTAAAAGAGCTTAGAATGCAGCCAAGAATGAACTACCCAGCAAGGCCGAATGTCCTCTTCCAGGGGAAAAAGATGGACTTTCAATGAACCAGGGGAATTTCAAATGTTCCTTTTGGAATGGCCAGAGCTGAACAGAAGGTTTGATCTTCAGATACAGGACTCAGGTGAAGCATGGAGACTGGAGGAGAGGGGGGAAATATGAGGGACTTAATGAGGATGAACTGTATGTATAGAAAAATGATACTGATAATATTTATATGAACCATCTCAGTTAATAGAGCAGGTAGAGGGAGCTTTTATAGTTGAAGCACAGGAGAAAGCTGAATTCCAAGATAAAATATGGTGTAAAAATGAAGTCAATAGAAAAAAAGGGAAATGGAATGGGAGAAAGAAAAAGGAGAGGGGGAATAGTCCAATATATTTCACATAGTAAGATTTTTTTTTATTACAATGAGCTATTGCAATAATATGGAATGGGGGAGGCAAGGGGTAATGAGGGAACCTTTGCTCTCATCAGAGATGGCTAGGAGAGGAAACAGCAAATATACTCAATGGGGTATAGACATCTGGAGCAAGAAGGAACGGGGAGCGGGGGAAGGCATGGGGATGTGAAAAAAAGGAGGAGAGGATGGACCATGGGGGGAGAGTGGTCAGATATAATACATTTTCTTTTTTACTTCTTGCAAGGGGCTGGGATTGGAAGGCATGTCCAGGACCATAGGGCCAGGTGGATTCTGGGCCTAAGGGGTGGTATGGGGGCTCAGGGCTTCTTGGCCCCAGGATCAGGGATCTGTCTGCTGTGCCACTCAGCGACCCTACAGCAGAGTCAGAGTGAAAGGAGAGAGAAAATAAAGTACATGCTAGTGGAGAAATAAGAAAGGAAGGAGGTACGATCAGCAATGGCAACTTTGGAAAAATATGGAAGTAACTTTTGTGATGGACTTATCATAAAGAATGTGATCCACCCATGACAGAGTTGTTGGTGTTGGAACAAAGACTGAAGCACATTTTTTGTTAATATTATTTGGGGGAGGGTGCAGGGCAAGTGGGGCTGGGTGGCCTGCCTGGTTTCACATAGCAGGGTGATCTTTGGGTGTCTAGGGCCGGATTCAGATCCAGGTGCTCCTGGCTCAAGGGCCAATGCTCTGTCTGTCACCTAGCCACCCCTACTATTATTACTATTTTATATTATTTTGGGTCTTTTTTTCCCCTCTTTTTGGGTTTTGCAGGGCAGTGGAGATTGGGTGGCTTGCATGTCACATGGCTGGGTGATTATTGGGTTTACGAGGCTGGATATGGACTCGGGTGCTCATGGCTCCAGGGCCTTTGCTTTGTCCATTGTGCCACCTGGCCATACCTACAATTATTACTATTATTTTTTTTAATTTTAATTTTTTTTCTCTCCCCTTTACTTTTTTCACCCAAGCAAGTCTATCTATATTCATGGGGGGAGGGGTATTTTGTTTACTTGTAAACAAGAATATTTTATTAATGTAAACAAAACATTTGTACAAAATGAGAATTAAAAAACAAATTAAAAATAAGTATATATGAAAAATGCTCCAAATCACTATTGATTTGAAAAATGCAAATTAAAACAAAAATGAAGTATCATCTTACACCTACTAGATTAACCCAGATGAGAAAAAGGGGAGGTGATCAATGCTGGAGAGATTGTGGGAGGATTAGGACATTGATGCATTCCTGGTTGAATTGTGAACCAATCCAACTTTTCTGGAGAGCCATATGGAACCATCCAGAAAGAGAAATAAGCAATTCAGCAATTCAAATTCCAGGCCTATATCCAAAAGAAATTGTGAAAAATGGGAAAAGTCTATATGTTTCAAAATATTAATAGCAGCTCTTTTTGTAGTGGCAAAAAACTGGAAATCGAGTGAATGCCCATCGATTTGGATATGGCTTCACAAGTTATGGTGCAGGAATACTTTGGAATATTATTGTTCTAAAGGAAACAATATATGTTCAGAATGTATAGACACAAGGAATGACTCTTGGCATTTGATGCTGAGTGAAAGGAGTCGAACCAAGAGAACAATTTATATGTCAACATTATGAAATGAACAACCTTGTTGGAAGCAATTCGACTTGATAGTCTAGAGAGCTAGGAATTGTCAGATTATGGACTATATTATCTCCAACCAGAGGAAGACAAACAAACCCAAGAGGAAAAAAAAAAACTCACCAAATCTGATAAACACTATTAAAAAATGATCTATTTATTTCTCTTAATCCTAATTCCTCATACAAACAATTCCTAATTTGTAAACATGTTGAGCAAAATATGTATGTAAAATGCCAACCTGACTGTTTCTAGCAGAAGGAAGGGGTGGTGGGAAGGGGGAGGTGTAGGGAAACTTTGTATCTTGGAAATATACATGTACAAATGGAATTAAATAAATTAAAAAAACAATGTGAATCAAGGATTCCCCTATCCTCACTATTATTCAATATTGTATTAGAAATATTAGCATTAGCAATGAGCAGAAAAATATATTTAGGGAATTAGAATAGGCAGTGAAGAAAGAAAATTCTCATTCTTTGGAGATAATACTTTGGAGATGCATACTTTTAGAACCCTAGAAAATCAAATAAAAACTCCGTGAAAAAGCAACAAAGAAATCAAAGGAGCAAGAGATAGAAAAAGAAATTCCATTTAAAGTAATTGTAGATAACGTAAAATTCTTGAGAGTCTCCCTGACAAGACAAACTCAGACACTATATGAAAAGAATTACAAAATGCTTCTAACAAATAAAATCATATCTAAATAATAGGACAAATGTGAACTGCTCATGGATATACTGAACTGATATAAGAAAAATGACAATTCTGCTTAAATCAAATTACTTAACCAGTGCCATACCTAAAAGTAGCAAAAGTAGCAAAAAAAGGTGCTTTATTAAGCTGAAAAAATAGGTAAAAATTTATATGAAGAAACAAATGTTCAAGAATATCAAGGGAATTAATGAAAAGTAAATGCAAAGGAAGGTGGCCTAGCCCTACAAGATCTAAAATTATATTATAAATCAATATTCATCAAAATTGTTTGGTAATGGCTCAGAAATAGAGTGATGGATCAATGAAACAGAATAGAAACAAAAGAAACAGTAGTAAATGACTATAGTATTTACTGTTTAATAAATCGCAAGACTGACTTTTAGGATAAGAACTTACTTAAAAAAAATACTCTGCAGAAACTGGAAAATAATATTGCAGAAACTAGGCACAGACAAACATTTCACTCCCTGTACTCAGATAAGTTTGAAGTAGGTACTGATGAGGTATTTTACATTTTCTTGTATTTTTTCTATTTTTTTTTGTTTTGTTTAACAGGCTCTTGCTGTCTCATGAAGTCATTAGTTTCCACATACTTCATTCTTTTTTATTTTTAGAGGAATTTTCTTCATTTACTTTTTGCAACTCCTTTTCCAATTGGTTAATTCTATTTTTGAAAAAGCTTTCCATTTGAACAGTTGAGGTTTTGAGAGAATTACTTTCTTTTTACATTTGCCCAATTCAGGATCTGAGAGAATTATTCTTATTTTGTATTTGTTCAATTGAGGATCTCAGAGAAGTATTCTCATTTTGTATTTGTCCAATTTTATTTTCCAATAATTTGTATCTTGATGAAAGTTGATGATCTTCTCTTTGGTTTCTTTTCCCAAATTTTCCAATTGATTTTTAAACTCCTTTTGTATTTCCTCAATGAAGTCTTTCTGTGCTAGAGACCATATCATATTTTCTTCAGAGGTTTTAGGTCTTTCTGAATTAGGGTCTTTTCCTTCCAAGAATTTTTCTGTGGATCCACCTTTCCACTGGCCTTTCCTCATTTGCTAAGACCTTGAGTTGGGGAAGGGCTGGTTCACAGAGGTTTGGTGTTGGGATCCCTAGAGGCTTTACTTACTGAGTGTAATATCTCCAGCTGACCAGTGGGGGCTAGAGGATTTGCTCACTGAGTGTAATTTCTCCAGCTGGCAGTCAGGGGTGCTGGTTGCTGTCTCTGGAGTATCTGTCACCTTGATTAAGGCCCTCTCCCTTTGCCTGGAGGGAGTGATTGGAGCTGTTCAATACTTTTGTCTTTAAACAATGGTGGACTATATCCTGGGGTGAGGTCAGCTGGTGTGGTAATCTCCTGCTCACATACCTTTGCATGGGGCAGAAGGTCTGTATTTGTGTTTGTTCTGGGAAGAGGATTCAGTAGAAATGGAAGATTGGACTCAGAGTTCCTCCAGACCACAGGAGCCCAGGTATGATGTCCACAACTCTCCTGCCCCAGGACTCGCCACCCAGTCCTTTTGGCATGCTCCAGACAGTCAGCACCAACACCAAGGCCTCTGCTCCCTAGTTGACCTAAGCCCCCTCGGTTGACCAGATGGGGCCACCACTGATCAAGCAGGTCTGGTTCTTGGCCATCCAGCTCCCGGGCTACAGCCCCACCACTATTCAGGCTGATCCACAGCTGATCAGCTCTCTGTACCTGGACTCACTCACTACTGAGGAAGAGAAATTCTGAGATAGATGTTCTTTCTCCTGGCTTTTCTTTTGGGGTTTTATTTATTGGATTTTTGTTAAGAGATTTGTTTCATATCTTATATGGGGAAAGATCAGGAGATTTTAGAGCTGTGCCTGTCTTCGCTCTGCCATCTTGGTTGGAAGTCAGTATGGAAGAAACTTAGATTAGACCAACACCTCACACCCTATACCAAGATAAGATCCAAATTGATACAGGATTTAGACATAAAAAACAATATTATAAGCAAACTAGAAGATCAAGGAGTAGTTTACCTGTCAGATCTCTATGGAAAAGGAAGCAGTTTATGACTAAGGAAGAGATGGAGAACATCACTAAAAACAAACTGGATGATTTTGATTACATTAAATTAAAAAGCTTTTGAACAGACAAAACCACTGTAACCAAGATCAAAAGAAATGTAATAAACTGAGAATCTTTACAACTAATATTTCTGACAGAGGACTCATTTCTAAAATATAAAGAGAACTGAGTCAAATTAAAAAAAAAGCCATTCCCCAATTGACAAATGGTCAAAGGATATGTAAAGGCAATTGGTGTTTACACTTGTTCCATGTTATACATTGATCTCAGTTGAATGTGATGACAGAGAAATCATATTCTTAAGGAGGAAAAAAACCCTATGAGATAGTAAAATTACATAATAATATAATGCTTTTTCCCCCCCTAATTGGATGGTAAAAGTCTTTGGTCTTTGTTCAAAGTCCATAATTCATTCTTGGGATACAGATGGTATTCTCCATTGCAGAAAGCCCAAAATTGTACCTTATTGTTGCACTGAAGGGAGGAACAAGTCCATCAGGGTTGCTCATTAGGATTGCTCATTAGGATATACAATGTTTGCTGTTAGGGTATGCAATGTTTGTCTGGTTCTGCACATCTCTCTCAGCTTTAGTTCATGAAAATGTTTCCAGGCTTCCCTGAATTCCCATCCCTTCTGGTTTCTAATAGAACAATAGTGTTCCATGACATACATATACCACAGTTTGTTAAGCCATTTGCCAATTGAAGGGCATTCACTTAATTTCCATTTTTTTTGCCACCACAAATAGAGCTGCTATAAATATTTTTGTACAAGTTATGTTTTTACCGTTTTTTTTTTATCATATCTTCCAATTATAGACCCAGTAGTGGTATTGCTGGGTCAAAGGGAATGCACATTTGTTGCCCTTTGGGCATAAACCAAAATTGCTCTCCAGAAAGGTTGAATGAGTTCACAGCTCCACCCACAAGGTTTTAGTGTCCCAGATTTCCTGCATACTTTCCAGCATTGATTATTGTCCTTTCTGGTCATATTGACCAGTCTGAGTGTTGTGAGGTGGTATCTCAGAGGTGCTTTAATTTGCTTTTCTCTAATAAATAATGATTTGGAGCAATTTTTCATAAGACTATGGATTGCTTAGATTTCCTCACATGTAAATTGCCTTTGCATAATCTTTGACCATTTGTCAATTGGGGAATGGCTTTTTGTTTTAAAAATATGACTCAGTTCTCTGTATATTTTAGAAATGAGTCCTT
The DNA here is from genome assembly GCF_037893015.1 of Macrotis lagotis. Lineage (NCBI taxonomy): Eukaryota > Metazoa > Chordata > Mammalia > Peramelemorphia > Peramelidae > Macrotis > Macrotis lagotis. Next base: position 597,092,929 of record NC_133658.1, on the reverse strand, counting down.
TGTCAGAAATACTAGTTGTAAAAATTTTTCCCTGGGTGGCTAAGTAGCACAGTGGATAAAGCCCCGGCCCTGGAGTCAGGAGTACCTGGGTTTAAATCTGGTCTCAGACACTTAATAATTACCTAGCTGTATGGCCTTGGGCAAGCCATTTAACTGCATTTGCCTTGCAAAAACCTAAAAAAATTGTTTCCCAGTTTACTACATTATTTTATCTTGGTAACAGTGGTTTTGTCTATGCAAAAGCTTTTTAATTTAAAGTCAAAGTTATCTAGTTTATTTTGAATTATGTTCTCTGTCTCTTACTTGGTCATAAACTGTTTCCCTTTCCATAGGTCTGACAGAGAAACTACTCCTTTATCTTCTAGTTTGCTAAAAATATTGTTTTTTATTTCTAAATCCTGTATCCATTTTATCCATTTGGATCTTATCTTGGTATAGGGTGTGAGGTGTTGGTTGAATCTAAGTTTCTTCCATACTAACTTCCAATATTCCCAACAGTTTTTATTGAAGAGAGTTTTTATCCCCATAGCTGGACTCTTTGGGTTTATCAAATAGCAGATTACTGTAATTGTTTCCTACTTTTGCACCTAGTGTATTCCAGTGATCAATGATTCTGTTTCTTAGCCAATAGCAGAGAGTGTTGATGACAAATGCTGTATAACATAATTTTAAATCTATTAACGCTAAGCCACCTTCTTTTGCACTTTTTTCATTGAATCCCTGGAAATTCTTGACTTTTTATTTCTCCATATAAATTTACTTGCAACTTTTTCTTTTTTTTATTAATTTTTATTAAAGAGATTATTTGAGTTTTACAATTTCCCCACAATCTTACTTCCCTCCCCCACACCCCCACGGAAAGCAATGTGTCCATCTTTACTTTGTTTCCATGTTGTACCTTGATCCAAATTGGGTGTGATGAGAGAGAAATCATATACTTAGAGAAGAGACAAGAATTCTAAGAGGTAACAAGAACAGACAATAAGATATCTGTTTTTTTCTAAATTAAAGGTAATAGTATTTGAACTTATCCTTATCCTTAACTGGATACAGATGGCACTCTCCTTTGCAGACAGCCCAAAATTGCTCCTGATTGTTGCACTGATGGAATGAGCAAGTCCTTCAAGGTTGCTCATCACTCCCATGTTGCTGTTAGGGTATACAGTGTTTTTCTGATTCTACTTATCACACTCAGCATCAGTTCATGCAAATCCCTCCAGGCTTCCATGAAATCCTTTCCCTCCTGGTTTCTAATAGAACAATAGTATTCCATGACATACATACACCACAATTTGCTAAGCCATTCCCCAATTGAAGGACATTTACTTGATTTCCAATTCTTTGCCACCACAAACAGGGCTGCTATAAATCTTTTTGTACAAGTAATGTTTTTAATCTTTTTCTTCATCTCTTCAGGATATAGACCCAGTAGTGGAATTGCTGGGTCAAAGGGTATGAACATTTTTGTTGCCCTTTGGGCATAGCTCCAAATAGCTCTCCAGAAAGGTTGGATGAGTTCACAGCTCCACCAACAGTGTAATAGTGTCCCAGATTTCCCACATCCCTTCAAATAATGATCACTATCCTTTCTGGTCATATTGGCCAATCGGAGAGGTGTGAGGTGGTACCTCAGAGAAGCTTAAATTTGCATTTCTCTGATAATTAATGATTTAGAGCATTTTTTCATATGGCTATGAATTGCTTTGATCTCATCTGTAAATGCCTGTGCATATCCTTTGACCATTTGTCAATTGGGGAATGGCTTTTTGTTTTAAAAATATGACTCAGTTCTCTGTATATTTTAGAAATGAATCCTTTGTCAGAATCATTAGTTGTAAAGATTGCTTCCCAATTTACAACATTTCTTTTGATCTTGGTTACAGTGGTTTTATCTGTACAAAAGCTTTTTAATTTAATGTAATCGAAATCATCTAATTGGTTTGTTGGTGGAGTTCTCCAACTCTTACTTAGTCATAAACTGCTCCCCTTTCCATCGATCTGACAGGTAAAGTAGTCCTTGATCTTCTAATTTGCTTATAGTATTGTTTTTTTATGCCTAAATCCCATAACCATTTGGATCTTATATTGGTAAAGGGTGTTAGGTGTTGGTCTAATGTAAGATTCTTCCATATTAACTTCCAATTATCCCAGCAGTTTTTATCAAAGAGGGACTTTTTATCCCAATGGCTGGACTCTTTGGGTTTATTGAACAGCAGATTATTATAATCATCTCCTGCTTTTACACCTAGTCTATTCCACTGGTCCACCACTCTATTTCTTAGCCAATACCAAACAGTTTTGATGACTGATGCTGTATAATATAATTTTAGGTCAAGTAGGGCTAAGCCACCTTCTTTTGTACTTTTTTTCATTCACCTCCTGGAAATTCTTGACTATTTATTTCTCCATATGAATTTACTTACAATTTTTTTCTAACTCATTAAATTAATTTTTTGGAATTTTGATTGGTAAGGCACTACACAGATAGTTAAGTTTTGGTAGAATTGTCATTTTTATTATATTAGCTCTACCTATCCATGAGCAGTTGATATTTGCCCAGTTATTTAAATCTGATTTAATTGTGTGAGAAGTGTTTTATATTTATTTAAAAAAAGATTCTGAGTCTGTCTTGGCAAATAGACTCCCAAATATTTTATAATGTCTGAGGTTACTTTGAATGGGATTTCTCTTTCTAGCTCTTCCTGCTGTATCTTGCTAGACATAAATAGAAAAATTGGGGATTTATGAGGGTTTATTTTATAACCTCCGACTTTGCTAAAATTACTAATTGTTTCCAGTAATTATTTAGATCATTTCTTGTGATTCTCTAGGTAGACTATCATGTCATCTGCAAAGAGTGAGAGTTTTGTCTCTTCCTTCCAATTCTAATTCCTTCAATTTCTTTTTCTTCTCTAATTGCTGAAGCTAACATTTCTAATACAATATCGAATAGTAGTGGTGATAATGGGTACCCCTGTTTCACCCCTGATCTTATTGGGAATGTCTCTAGCCTCTCCCCATTGAATATCATGCTTGTTGATGGTTTCAGATAGATACTGCTAATTATTTTGAGGAACAGTCCATTTATTCCTACACTCTCTTGTGTTTTTAATTGGAATGGATGCTGTATTTTGTCAAAAGCTTTTTCAGCTTCTATTGATATGATCATATGAATTCTGATAGATTTGTTGTTGTTATAATTGAGTATACTAACAGTTTTCCTAATATTGAACCAACCCTGCATTCCTGGAATAAATCTTACTTCATCATAATGCATTATCCTGGTGATAACTTGTAATGGTTTTGATAATATTTTTTTCAGCTTTTTTCATCTATTTTCATCAGGGAAATAGGTCTATAATTTTCCTTCTCTGTTTTAACTCTTCCTGGTTTAGGTAACAGCACCATATTGGTTTCATAGAAGGAGTTATACAGAGTTCCATCTTTCCCTATTTTTCCAAAGAGTTTATATAGAATTGGAAGCAATTGTTCCTTAAATGTTTGGTAGAATTCCCTTGTGAATCCATCAGGCCCTGGAGATTTTTTTTTGGGGGGGGTTAAATGATGGCTTGTTGAATTTCTTTTTCTGAGATAGGGTTGTTTGGGTATTTACTCTCTTCTTCATTTAACCTGGGCAACTTATATTTTTGTAAATATTCATCACTTCCACTTAGATTATCACATTTATTTGCATAGAGTTGGCTAAAATAATTTCGAATTATTACTTTAATTTCCTCCTCATTGGGGGTGAGTACAACTTTTTTCAGTTATAATACTAGCAATTTGTTTTTCTTCTTTCTTTTTTATAATCAAATTGACCAGAGGTTTATCAATTTTATTGGTTTTTTCATAATACCAACTTTTGGTTTTATTTATTAATTCAATAGTTTTTTTGCTTTCAATTTTATTAATTTCTTCTTTAATTTTTAGAATTTCTAATTTGGTATTTAATTGGGGATTTTTGATATGTTCTTTCTATAATTTTTTTAATTGCATGTTTAGTTCATTGAATTCCTCTTTCTCCAATTTATTTTTCTAAGCATTTAGAGCTATAATATATCCCCTGAGAGTCTCTTTTGAAAGAATCCCATAGGTTTTGGCATGTTGTTCTATTATTATCATTATATAGGATAAAATGGTTAATTCTTTCTATAATTTGTTTTTTGGTCCACCAATTTTTTAAAATGAGGTTATTCAGTTTCCAATTTGTTTTGGGTCTATATCTCCTTAGCCCAGTAATTCATATGACTTTTACTGCATTGTGATCTGAGAAAGATGTATTCACTATTTCTGCCTTTCTGCAGTTGATCGTTAGGTTTTTATGTCCTAGTACATGGTTAATTTTTGTATAAGTTCCATGTACTGCAGAGAAAAAGGTATATTCCTTTCTATCCCCATTCAGTTTCCTCCATATGTCTACCATATGTAATTTTTGTAATAATCTATTTACCTCCTTAACTTCTTTCTTGTTTAT